>NC_132923.1:17721963-18024994 GCF_047675955.1 Chlorocebus sabaeus
TGGCCAACCTGGTGAAACACTGTCTCTAGTAAAAATACAAAAATTAGACGGGCATGATGGCGTGTGCCTGTGATCCCAGCTACTAGGGGTGCTGAGACAGGAGGATCACTTGAACCTGAGAGGTGGAGGTTACAGTGAGCCGAGATCATGCACTGCACTTCAGCCTGGGCAACAGAGCAAGACTCTATCTCAAAGAAGAAAACGACAATAACAACCACAACAACAAAAACAAACCAGGGATATCCATGGAGAAGTCCTCCTGGCTTCTAGCCCCATCACTTTCTCATTCCTCTAAATGGGAACCAGATCTGATTGGTGAGTCTGGAAGAAGGAACTTCCCAGATTCTTGCCTGCTTACCTGCAGAACATACATTCCCAGCTGTCTTTCCATTATGTGGAAAGTCTAGCAGAGGAGGCCTACATTTCTGGGGCATTGGCTTATTTCAGGGGAGTTCTAGCCAGGTCATTCAGCCTTCTCACCTATGCCACAACCCCCAAACACCTTTATCTATAGTGAAAATGGTATTCTGGTCTCCATGGCATTAGCCTCCTGTGCCTTCCACAGAATAGATTCTGAGCTTGGGTGAAATAAGAGGTGATATTCATTGGACTGTGTAAGACCCCAGTGGGAGCCCCAGTGAGTTTGCGTTTCAGCCCTGTGGTGCCACTGTCATTAGAGCCTGTTGTAGTTCTCCCTGCTCCTTTAGGAAGTGTCAGGTGAGAAGCATGGGAAGGTCTCCACCTTTCAGACTTGACTTATGGAACTGCTACTTTCCATTACCAAGTAATTAAGCCTCTGATGAGAAGTCTTCACTGGGAGCATGCATGCATGTGTATGTGTGTGAATGCTGAGTGTGCGTGTAAGTAAACCTGTATATGTGTGAGTGTGTGTCTATGTGTGTTTGTATAAGTGTTCTAAGTATTCATATATGTGTGAATATGTGTGTGAATGTGTGCATGTATAAGTATACCTGTATATGACTGTGTGTGTGTGTGTGTGTGTGTGTGTGTGTGTGAGAGAGAGAGAGAGAAAGAGAGAGAGAGAGAGAGGAGTGGGTGTATGTGTGTGTTCACATTGTGGGGAAGAATAGCAGATGGCCATTTTTTCTGGAGTGAAATCACTGACAGATTTTGCTTCCAGGCATTGTCTCTGCAATGGGAGGGAAATTGTTTTTTTATTTTTTTCTAAGTTGTTTCTACTTCTAGATTTCTTAGAAATTGTGTGGCCCGAATCTGGCTTTGGGTGTGTGTGTGGGAGGGGGGCAGTGTTCACCTGTTATCAGGCCTATAGCTCTCAGACACAATATCCAGGGTTGCCTCTGGGAGACTTCTCCTACTGGGGGTGACAGTAACACTTGCCCATTTTCAGGAAAAAATAACTTTTCTCAGCTTGAGTTTTTTTTTTTTTTTTTTTGGTCTTGTGCCCTGTGTTCCTGGGCTCTCCCCTCTACTAGAATATAAGCTCCTGGAAGACTGGGACTGTACCTATTCCAGGTTTCTGTTCTTGTATTTTTTTTTCATGGTGCCAGGGATACAGAATAAAATCATAGTTTTTCAATTAGCTACAAAACAGTAAAAAGGTGTTGATGAGTGGCACAGAATATAAAAACCAGGAGCATTAGAGAGAGAAAGCCCTATCCCAACCAGGGGGAAATCAGGTAGAGCAGCAGTGAGGAGCTAGTTTTGAATACCACATAAGGAGGGAAGAAAGAGCAGATCTCTAAATAGGCTTAGCTTTACAATTAATGACAATTTTGATGAGAGTCAGAGACTGATTACTGCTGTAAGACACTGATTTAGCCTAACTGCAGATTAGACACACACACCCTTGAGGCCCTCTGATCTGGCTCTGGATAGCTGGAGCATGTCTGTGTGTTCTGGCTCCCTGGAGAAGGACACCTAGCAATTTTCAGTGCCTGCGAGCTTCAGAAAAGAAGTGGTTCCCAGAGACTGAGTTAAAGCAAAATGAGGTTTGGTTGATAAAGGCCATGCAGTAGTGAACCAAGAGGTAAAATTATGTCTTTGAAGATGGCCACCCCAATGGGGAACCTGCACCAAGGAGAAGACAAAGATCCTGAAGCTGAAGAGGAGCAAGAGTCTTTACGCTGGGTCTAATTTTCGTGAAGCACCCCTGGGAAGTGCATGTGCACGCATACCTGGAGAGTCCACTGTGCTCAGCTAGAGGGAGTATGACAACTGCCAAGACCCTGCACATGAAAGAGATAACCAAAGAAGTGGAAGGAAAGAGACTTTGTATCTTTCATCCCACATCTGATGTGAAAGCTTTGTCCTTGATGGGGCGGCTGCCAAGATTTTACAGAAAGCACAAGTCAGCTTGGGAAATTTTATATAATTCTCAGGGACTTCCTTCAAAGCAAACACATACATAAAAATAAGATGATTAAGATTGTAGTCTGTCTGGTTAGTGAAAGGTTCTATGAACTTGTCTTAAACGTGCTATGGAGTGAAAGACTCTGGGATTTCCTCTGACAGAGCCTTCATCCTGTCTGTGACCTTGGGTTTTACCCTTACTCCTAGCCTCCATTGCATCTAGTACAGCTGCAGGCAGGACTGTCCCATCTGACACAGTTTCTTCCAGATATTTCCAGCTGGCATGACACCCCAAAGCCACTGCTGTTGGTCCCACGATAGGGCCCAAGTGGAATGGCCCTTCCCTAGCCCAGGGAATTGGTACAACTTCTTAGGAGGGTATGTTTTTCTCTTTGAAATCCACCATTGGAGGCCTGAGGCAGAACACTCAAATTCTATAACTTAGAACCTATCACAAAGGAGTCAGTGGCAGGCTCTGTATCACAAGGAAGTTTCTTTTCTTTTTTTTTTTTTTTAATGGGTGAGTAGTTTTAATGCATTGCCCCTCACTGAAGAAACAATAGGGCTTGCAGGATGAGGCACAAGAAGACATCTGAGTCTGAGCTTATATTCTTAGAGTGTTTGCAGCCAGCAGTGCTGTTTGCTGGGAATGTGGCTGGTGGCAGTCCTTCTTGGTGCCTAGTGTCCTTTTACATAACGTGTCAGAGGATGCTGATCTAAAAATGGAGCCACTCATTGCATTACGGGAATGGATATATTTGCTCACTGAAAAAGGATGTTTAATGAGGTTGATACTTAACCTGAGAGAAATAATTTCTCACTAATGGTGGCGGAGAAAATACCTGGGAGCAAAGAACTTTCCCATGATCACCTCTTCAGCAGCTGCTGTCCCATGGCCATGTTTATAAAGAACCACCTCTCTTGGGCACAAATAGGAGTCCCCTGCTGGAGGGCCAGCTCCTCCTCACAACATCCAATAATAGAAGGTGGAATGTAAGGTGAGGAATCAAAGTGCCTAATATTAACAGGAGGAAAAGAAGGGACAAGGAAAAGTCAGCTAGAAATTAATCCCAGGGCCAGTTTATTTTTGCTGAAACCTGAAACAACTTGTCTTTGGGGGTGGGAGGAGAAAGGGTATACAGAGGATCTCAGTTAAAATTTGCTGATAGAGTTCTCTATTATACCAAGTAACTCAAATCTTATCTATACCTTTATCTGTTAAGTTAAACATAAAATTTACTGTATTTATAGGTCAAAAATGGCAAAATGCTAGCAATTTCATACAGTTTAACCTCATATATTTATTTTTAGCCATTCAAATAATAAGTATACAAACAATAGTAATAATTATTTCATAGAGTATCTGTGGTCCAAATTGTCCATTTTAATCTCCAAGTTGATGATGTCAATGCACCATTTCCCATTTTACTGATGGTAAGACTGAACACGATGAGGTATTAGCTTTCAGAATTTGTAAATCCAGCTAATGACAGCCTACAGAGAATGATTTAACTCTCTTCTGCTAGGCATAGCTTGCTCATTAACAGAAATTGTATCTTTGTCCACCTCTGGCTCTCTGTCACTCCTGAAGGCTCATATAGTGACCTTAGAGTCAGTAAACTGATCACTTATCTTTAATTCAACCAGCATGACATCTCAAGTGTCTACCTCACTTTCAATTTCTATATTTTCGTTTGGTTTCCTTAAAGCCATTGGGTATATTTTTCCAGCCAATCTCTTTCTGCTCTTTCCTGGCAATCTTACCAGCCCCCACAAATTTTGCATACCCTTTTGTTATCCCTGGCATGGGTGCCTTCTTCCATTTAGCAGATCTAAGGAAGCAATAAGTGCTGGACACTCCATCAGGTACTACCACATCTACAGTTCAAGATAGCTGGCCCTGTGCTGGATTCTGGCAGATGATCCAGCTGGACTCCTGCTTTTCATGCAGGCCATAGCTGTTTATCCTATTCCTTGGCTTGTGGTCTTTTAGTCAGTACTTAACATTTTTTTCTGCCTTATTTGTTCTCCCTCCCTTGTCGTGAGCCTTTTCCACCATTGTCCTCCTGGCTGTGTGAACTTGCCAGAGAAAATTGGCAATCATTTTGTTATATGTGGCTTTTGCCCAGGGATGGTGTCATCGAACAGAGGGACGTCTTTTTAATGGCCAACATATTGGAGTCTGAAATCTCTGCAAGATAATGAGGCCTACAGGGACTTGAGGGACACGTTTTTGTTTCTTTGAGAAGACAATGAAAAATGGAATTAGGTACCGTATAGCTCCCTCCACATTTAATCCAGAGCCAGACGGCTGACAGAACTTTGGATTTCAGTGAAGTAAGAATATATTCTTCTATTATAGGTCACAATCTGAGCAGAATGGTTGGAATTCTTTCGCTTGAGTTAGACCAATGGTCCTCAAACTTTCATTATGTTTTCTCTCTTGTTTTGATACATTTTGTCTTTAATCAGTCTGCATTTATTAAATCACAGTTAGGAGGAAGTATTATGACTATCTCCATTTTATAGATAGGCAGACTTAGAAATGAAGAGGTTATATAACTTGGCCAAGGTTGCACTAATAGTCAGCAGAGTTGCAGTTTGAAGCCAGGTAATCTAGCCCCAGAGCCTGTGCTCTTAACCGTGATGCTAATTTGTCCCTTATGTGATTTTAGCATTACTGAATTAAAGTTAGACAATTTCAGTCAAATGCAAAGAAACTTAATATTCTAGTTAACCAACTTTGTGTGATCATGGGTTATTACTACACTTCCTGAGTCAGTGAAAACTGTTTATGGACTGCCATGGTTACTGATTCATATGCCAAGGGAGGACAGGGTTCTTAAGTTGGGAATCACTTGGTAAGGAACAATTTTAACTCAACTCCAGGCATCTGTCCATCGGACACTTGTTCTCCCAAGCCATTGCAAGGCACATTAATGACAGCTACTTCCTCATGTAGATATACTTATGGCACGATTTAATGCCAAGTTTTGAATGATGGTTAGGTTTTTAGTCAATTTGCACACTTCTGCTGGGAGGTCTTTTAGAATATCCCTGGACAATAAAATTCCTGAGTAATCTGGATATTTTGATCTGAGTAATTCTAGCTCAGATCCAGTGAAGGAGAAGGAAGTATGGAAGGTTTGGCCTTACCTCAACCAAGCAAGAAAATCTATGAATGTTGAGATGTGATAATTATATCTGAAGGAACAGTATATTCTAGTTATATGTCCTTTCAAATACTAGAAGGGAAAATAAAGGGGATCAGAGGCACAGCACCACCCATGGGATAAAATCTAAGCACCTAACATGGAATAAATATTCATGATGTCTACTGCCCCTCTCCCATTCTGTACCGTAGGCTCCAGTCACCCTGAACTATGTCCTCAAAACATGCTTTCCCTTGCATACCTCCACGTCTTTGCACATACTGTTAAGTCTACTAGTAAAACTTTTCCTGCGTCTTTTCTGGATGGAAAATGGCTGAGTACTCTTTAATAGTAAGCTTAAATAACTGACCTTTTGTGGAATCTTCCTTGAGTTTTTCAGGTGTATTAAGTGATTCTTGCTGAATACACCCTGGCATCTTGGCATACATGTCTTCAGTGTAACATTTACTGGATAGTTCAGAAACTAGTCATTTATATCTTGTTCCTTTTTTAAAAAAACAAGACAGTTGTAAAGAGTAGAGACCTTGTGTCTTTTCTGTCTTTACATTTCCTGAACTTAGCATATAAGTATTTTTTTCTGGTTGGATAACTCTTTTATTACTTCAAGACCTCTGTCTCAGTAGGCTTCCCTTAGTCTTTTTCTATCTTCTACTGAGAGACAACCAATAGCCTTATCAACCCGTAGCATATGTTCCCTTTGTTATCAGTGTCACCAGCAAATAGTATGGGGAAGAGTAAAAATTAAGGAAGTCAGAACTAAAGAGAAAATAAACAAAGGAAAAATTAAAAAGCAGCTCCCTATCTCAAGACAAATAAAAAGCAGAAATATGTATTGGAGTGCTACCAAGTAGGGTCATGAAAGTTATTATAATTATTGTCATGCTTATCAAATATTTGTTGAACTTCGAAGGAATGATCCTGCCATCTTTTTTGGACTGAAAATGTTGGAAGGATGTTTTTTTTCTGTAGTCTGACTATTTTTCCAAATAAATTGATTTCAAGGCATCATCAATTTGCAAAAGAGGTCCTTGGCTTGCTTTCTTTTCTTCCTCTTTCCCCTTCTCTTCAGCGCATTCTGTTGGCTTGGCCAGTGAGCAGCCTGAAAAGCCTAAAGAGAGAGGCCTGGAAACCAGAGAGGTGATTATAGCCAAAGCACTGAACAAAGGTGGTTTTGATATGGCCTGTGTTGTCACTGGAGCTAACAGGGAAAAATGAGCAAGAGGGGGACACTTGCCAATTTGACTCTCTCTGATTGGAAATCTCAGAGATGACATCAGGTCTCTGGTGTTCAGCAGACCTGAGAGGCTCACCATGTGGAACACGTTAATGGCATACCATTACCTAAGACTGCTTTTTTCACCTGTTAGACAATGAATTCACTTCTAAAAACTTGGAGATAAAATTTTACAAAACTAGGGTAAAATGATGACAAATGAATAAACAATATGTAGCACAGGGTAAATTTTGACTAGATATCCAACTGGCTGAAGATGTTAATAGGTGGTTGGCAAGAACTCTTATAAGAAAAGATACGGGGTGAAATGACTTGCCCCTGCGAGGGAACTCAGACTCTGCTGAAGCTCAGAAGTTCTATGACTGGAATGGAAAAAATACAATGAAAATGCAAACCTCTCTGAGCCTGAAGTTAATAAAAGCACAATCACAATAAGCTATAGAAACAATTCCCAAATCTCTAATACTGGAGGATCTTTTCTGTCTTCAGAGACTTTATTTTACACCAAGTTGTGTTCCTAAGTTTTAGACTTAGGAAACTGAATGCTTGTTAAAGTGTAAGAACGACTCAGCAATAAAGCATTAATTCCTCTACTTATTAATTCAATGCATATCATTTGAGATCTTACCCTGTAACCAGCACTGTGCTAGAAAACTGGGCATAGAAGAACATGGGACCCAAGCCCTTGAGATGCGAACATACTAGTGGTGGAGAGAGGTGAATTGTTTAATCTTGGCATGGCACTACACCAAATATTGATATATAGAACTAGTACCTTCTAATAATTAGATCTATCCAACGAAGCGTAATAGGGTTGAGGACAAATAAAAGAGGTGGAACATGGTAAATGAATAGGATTAATTTTTCCAAAAAGCAATACACACTGAATACATAAATAAAATCAATAAAATAAATCTATGAGACCAATATTATTCTCTGTAGGATAATATATATTATAGGATCATTTCTATTATAGAATAATTTATATATATATGCTATGTAGGATATATTTATGAGACATAGATCCACTGTGGATTAATAAGATGGTTAGGCATGTGTGGTCTTAGCCATTACTTTTTTGGGAGCCATAACCCTCCCCACACAATTCCACTACTAAATTGATCCTTGTTGTGACAGACCCCTGGATGGATTACATATGTGTCCATATGTGGCATGTTGTACATTATGTTCTTTAGCTAAGGAAGGTCTCCCTGCTGAGGATGTGGCAGGTGGACTCCTTCTGGGAAATGCCTGTCCTCTTACTATTTACTTATTGGTAATGGAACCAGAGGGTGAAAGTTATATCAGATCTATCAAAAAACTGAAAATTTTCCTGGGGATATATATAACAACAGAGGTGGACAACCATTCAAGATGATATGATAAGAGGTATAGTAGATGACATCCAAGATTCTTCCCAGATTTAAAATCTGTGCTTTTACAACTCGGTTCTTTTAGTTGGATTTTAGATTTGAATTAATGAATAAATGGTCACTATTCTATATAGAGTTAACCGCTTAAATAAAATAAAACTATTAACACTTTTGACACAGTTTTCTTGCCCATTATGAAAATGAAACTGCTGTGGTTTGAACATGTTCCCCCAAGTTTATATGTTCCAAACTTAATCTGCAATACAACAGTGTTGAGAGCTGGGACCTGTAAGAGGTGATTAGGTTCTGAGAGTTGTGCCCCATGAATGGCTAATTAACACAGGAGTGTGTTCCTGATGAAAGAATGAGTTTGGACCCTTTCTCTTTTGCTCTTGCCCTCTCTTGACCTTCTATCTTTCACCATATATGACTCAGCACAAAGGCCCCTACCAAGTGCCAGCACTATGCTCTTGGACTTCGCAGCCTCCAGAACTGTGAGCCAAATAAACTTTATTGTTTATAAATTACCTAGCGTATGGTAGGTTATAGCAGCACAAAATGAACTAGGATAGAAAATGAAGTTCATTTTCTATTTATTCAACAAATAAAACATTGGCAGTGTATCGGTATGTTATTGCAATTTCATAGTCTTCTAGCACTTTATTATGAACTGAGAAGGGACTGTTCTTTGTCCTTGAGCTAATATTTTGTCCTCATCATCAGTACATGTTCCTGGGAAGAATGAACTAGGAGGTGGAACAATAAAGACCCTGCCATTTTCAGTGAGCCTCTGTGCCATTAAAGGGAATCCTAAAATATTCTGGTGGGTGGCCAACATTCCAAAACAAAGCAGTAAGACCTAAGCCTGGCCTATCTATTTCTTCTATCCATCCAGGCTCAGTGTGGTTTTATCTGCCTATCCCTTTATTATTCTGAACTCCCTAATTGCCTGGGCTCTTTCTCTCCACAAATAGTTTCATGTACTGTATTCAACATTAACGTAGAGTGACTATGTGGAGATGTCTCCTATTCCTACTTCTAACAGATTAACAGCTAATAAACACCATGCAACACTCTCTTGTCTGAACCTCTTCTTAAAATACAGAGTTTAGTTTGCCAACATTGGTGTATTTAAAGCCTCCAAGATTCCAGGGAAGACTTTAGAAAGTTAACTGTGCAAGTGAGGCCTGTTCAGAGAGGAAATTTTCCAACACAAAGAGTCAATCAGTGTATCAACAGTTCATCTGAGAAGAACCTCAGGGTTTCCTACACTTGTTGATAAGTAAAGAATATTTGTTCTCACCTAAAATAAAATGTCTTTATTCTTGTTATGTAAGGCTGAAGAGAACTCTGGAAATACATTACCAAGAAAGAAGCACAGGCAGCAGAAGTTTCATCTCAAAAGGGAAAGCTAATCCATTTCAGGAAGGGACGCCATACCACCCACTTTCCAGTGACTTTGCAATGAAAAGATTTATGCCATCTGCTCTTTCCCATTCTCCTCCCACCTTTCTCACAGGTCCCACACTTCTCCTCCCTCTATTTAGTTAAGTGAAGCAGTTTTTTTAAAAAGAAAAATCAGTAATTAGAAGCTGTGTTCAAAGCTTCAAACAAAGCCCCAGCTGATATTTTGTTTTGAGGGTATGGATAGCAGCAAGAATATGTCTGAGATAACCTCAATAATCATGTGAAAATGATGTATATCAACACTTGCATATGTATTAGAGACATAGTTAATTGAAGGGTAAAAAGACAGTATACACATAGTCCAATTTATGGAATTTTCAATATAAATGAACCAGGAGTCTTAAAGGAATGTACTTGTAAAATACTAGATACTTCCTGAACTCTGACAGTTTGTGATGACCAAAGACCAGACTGATTATTAGGTTACTAAAATGCAGATGAATGTTTAGAGAGATGTATTAGTCTTTTTGCCTGAGCCATAATTTCTGAAGACCAAGCCCTTTCTTTATCTTCAGGTAGGTGTTTCTTACTACAGCAGAAACCCAACTCTATTTCATTGCTTACCTCTCCTTTTATTTCTGTTGCCCTACTCATCTCTGTTGATTTAAGAAGGCTTTAAAACCACAGCAGTTTGACAGTTCCATTCATTCTGTACATACCCAAGATGAGGAGCTGACACTCAGTCAGGCTGTGTCAGTGCACTGTGGTAATGATGACGACATTGTTCTGTGCTAGAGAAATAGTCAGTGTTACTTTCTGCACAACTGTACTCATGATATTAGTGGCCTTAACCTTTAACACTTACCATGCTTTTTTTTTCCCTGCAGACCAAGCCTCCTTTAAAGGAGGGTCACAATAAAATTCCATCATAGTTGTAGATTTGCTTGCAAATTATCTGAATTGGGTTAATTTGTTATTCCCCCTGCAGTCCAGTATCATTGTACCTTGAGTTTTTTCACCCTAGTTTACCCTGATGGTGGTAGATCTTAGTATCTATGTTTTTATTACCTGTTTATCAGTCCACCTCTGGATCTTTGAAAAGTCATTGCATTTCTTGAGATTATTTATGACTTCCCTTGCTGGCTTTTCTCTCGTCAGAACCGGACTTGAAGCCATCATGGAGACTTATGCATTCTGGAGACCTCCTGTGCGCACACTCACCTTCGAAGACTTCACCACCATGCAGAAGCAGCAAGGTAAAGCCCTGGAGCAAGGCCTGTGCTTAGTGACAGGGCCAAGGGCAGAGTGGGGAGCTCAACTGAATATAGCACATCTGGCCTCGGGCCAAGATATGGGTTATACCAATTCTCCTGGAATGAAGAGAACTCAGGAGCTCTGTAAATAACCAAAGCATCACCACTTGGGTAAACAAGCTGGGTCCAAAGGCAGCATTTCATCTGGCACTCAAAATGCTCTCACCCTTCCTGAGAGTGCGGTTATATATTTATAATATCATCATTATATGATATATTATTATGATAATGATGATATTATTATTAATATTGCTAAGCATTCACATATGCCTTGGTATTTGAGAGATTTTCTTAATAACTTCATTTATTCCTCACGGTAGCCTTCTCAGTTTTCCTTAGAATAAGAAAAGTTTTGTGATGAGCAAAATCTTCGCTCTGGACAATGGGAATAAATTGTATCAGGTCTCAAGGTGAGGAGTGGGCTGCTGCAAGCCTATCTGAACCTTGCAACTTGTGTTTTTTCCTTTTTTGCTTATATAAAACAACACCCCTCTCAGCTGGTGGACTAAATAGACGTCCCCCTCTACTGCTTTGAACTTTGTGCTTTTTATCCAATTTATAGTTTTTCTTTCCTTGCAGCTCAGGTTGGGAAACCTGTGGCCAGATAGGTCGTGACTTATTTCAGATTTTCTTAGTTTAGTCTGTAGCTTCCCCAGGCCATAGCACCCATGTATTATATTACATTCCTTTTTCAGAGGAGCTTCTAATATTTTGCACACTGAATTAGGTTTGTAACCTAAATTGCTGAAATCTGTCAGGTTTTAAGATGAGCATAGTGATTAAAAGCATAGACTCTGGAGTCAGACTAGGTCTAGGCTAGGCTCTTATCACTAATCCTTTCTAGCTTTGTGACCTTGGTCAAGTCCCTCAACTTTTCTGACACTCAGTTTTATCTTCTGCATTATATGGAAAAGTAGAATCAAATAGAATTCTTGAATTAAATGAGATCATCCATTTAAAATCATAGTAAGCATTTAATACTACTTGTTATCATTGTCTTCATCATCCTCATTATCTTCACCTTCAAGGCCCTTATGTCCCTGTATGTAGACACTTAAGCAAAGTTGTGTCAGGACCAGGGAATATTGCCTTTCTGATAATTAATTATTTAAAACATGATTAGACTGTTCATTTTCACAGGGATCTGGTGAAGTAAGTGATCCAGAATTTCCATCTCTTTTATGTATTCCTCCATACAAACCTGTGATTAGAAGCAGAGTCAATAGTTGTTCAAGGTGTCATCATGGGTTTGAAGCCCTCATGGATGGCCATTAAGAGACAGGGGCTTAAAGGGACTCAGGAAAATGTAGGCCCTTATCTTTGATGGTCACAAATTCTCTAAATTTGAAGCAATTTAATTCTATTCCTGCATTCCAGCTTTCTCACCTACAAAAGAGGGATAATTTTTGTGTGTGTGTGAGGAAATTTATATAAACATACTGTGTAGACAAAAATGTGTCATTGATTTGATTTAGTTCTGAGATGGCTTCTTTGCTTATCTTCCCTTGTTTTACTCATTGCCTTTCCAAGCTCTAGCTAAGCAGGAGTTTGTATCATGGAGGTTGGTCGGAGAAGGTTGGCAGTGATATTGCCAGTTTCAGAGGGCAGGCATTAATGGCAACAATTGTGTTCAATGCTGTATACCCAAGATCTACCACAGGGCCTGGCACCCAGTACTTACCCAGTGAATAGTGAATGGGATCACTTGGTGGCACTGTGACTCAGGTGTGCAGAGCCACTCTCGCCTTCATCTTGGAGCACAATCACCTAACGTGTACATATACATGGATATGGAGTGATCATTGAGGGTGACTATTGGGCAGGCACAGACACAGGAAGCCTACATGGGTTACTTAGATGTGCAGCCTAGTAGGTTTCTTGGTACTTATACTAAAAATTTACCAGTATGAAAGGTTATTTTTGACATTTTGAAAACAATGGTTTCAGATAAACTGAACTTTTGAAACACTTCAGTGACCCTCACTTTTATCAGAAGAGAAGAAAGAACTTGAATTATTGGATACATATGGTGATGGGATGGGGCTAGAGAAAAAGCCAGGACTCTATTAAATAGTTTAATTGGAATATATTTTTGAAATATCCATTGAAGTTGATCCAGATTCTCATTATTAAAAAATATGTGGCTTGGTTTCTTGACGTTAACAAAGGATGTAAACCCAACAACACCATCCGCTCTTTCCTTAAGAACTAAGAGTTTCAGTGACTCTGGACAGTATCACTCATAAAATGAAGAGAAGAGACACAACCGTGCATGCTGAACTGCTTTGCATCTTAGAAGGAATAGAGAGGAATGAACTTCTAGTGGAAACTGCAGTGGTAGTCTATTTTTTACAGTAATTCCCTTTTAATGAGGTGAGTATTGGCAGTGTTTGCACCAAACCTAAGATTGGTGCCAAATATTGACTGACTTATCCAATTGTCCATATCACCTCATTGTTTCAAGCACATGAATATCTGTCATGTCACATAGCAGTCCTAGACAGTTTTGTGCTGCTACTGGTGAGGGTGGATCTGTCTTTCTGCATACATGAGGTTAAGGATGCTTTTCTCATCCTGGCTTTGCTGCCATCTTTTATTTCTCTTGTCATTAAGACTCATCTGCTGATAAAACTTCGAGGAAAGAACTTAGGTAAATTCTCCACAGTTTTGCAAAATTGCAAATCTTTTTATTTTTAAAATCACGTTGAATAGAGTATTTTAAATTGTTTTAGGGAGAAGAATGCATGAGATTAATTATCGTCTGCCTTTGACACAAAAAAGAAACTGAAGCATGACACAGTCTAGTACAGGGGTGTCCAATGTTTTGGCTTCCTTGCACCACATTGGAAGATGAAAAATCGTCTTGGGCCACACGTGAAATATACTAAAACTAATCATAGTTGAGGAGCTAAAAAAAACTACAAAAAATATCATAATGTTTTAAGAAAGTTTACAAATTTGTGTTGAGCTGCGTTCAAAGCTATTCTTGGCTGCATGCAGCCCTTGGGCCATGAGTTGGACAAGTCTGGTCTAGTATCATATCTGTAGTTAAGCAGTGGTAGAACTAAGTTGAGAGTATCAACGCAAATCTCTTATTTGACAGGACAGTTTCCTTTTCACCTGATTATGTTATTTTTCTTTTTCTTTGTTACTACAGCTTTAATTTTCCACAAAGATTTTAGTTGGCTCTTCCTGTTAATGGTTTTTATTGTTCAACAACTTGAGCATTAACTCTCAATAGGTCAATATTTTATTTTTTTATAAGTCAAGTATATGGTCTTCAGATGTCTTCAGTTAGACTCAAGGATGTTTATGTGTTTGGAGAGTCTAGAGAGGCTGGAGGTTCTGGAGATGAAGATTCTATCTCAGGAATGGCTTTTGCCTGAACACTGCTAGTGACAAGGAGGAAATGAACTAACCAGGCAAGTTATACTTGGAGAAAGTGACTGAGGCAATATAAACATAGAAGGAAAAGGAAATAAAAGTCCAGGTCAGTTATAGCTAAGTGCAATGCTGTTGTTGTTCTGATGGACATCCTTGAATAAAATATGTGCCTCAACTTCCTCATATATATAATGGAGATATTTGAGTGGCCAAAACTGAGAGCTTTATCAGCAGTGACTTCAAGCTGTTTGATAACTGTTGTTCTAAAAGGAATCATTCTGGACCAATGACACCAGAACTGCCAACTTTCCATCTGTGGACATGAGGGGACATGCCATTTACAAAAGCTCTCCATTTCCCAAGAGAGTTGGCAGACATCACTACAGAGCTCAGTACCATTGGCTGTTTCAGTGTTTGTCAGGCAGTTAAAGGGTCAGGATTATGAGTATCTCTGTTGGTGACTGAATTTTCATCAGTTTGACTTGTATTAGTTGAGGTTGGTTAGTGAGAGGGATCAGCTACTGATCAAGTCATACAAGTAAGATACTGGGAAAGAAGGACAATTAGGTGGACGTGAGCCATTGAACTGTGACGTCACTGTAATGATCAAAACATAGCCGATTTACACAGATCTTATTTATCGCTGAGGTGAGGAATAATGGCCATATGTACAGCCTACCAGTGAATAATCACATAGAATTTTTTTTAAGCACTCCATTTTTAGCTACAGAAGAGCAATATCCTAATTCTGCACTATAATCATGAAGAGCTCCTGATGGGGGTAGAGAGTATCTCAATTCAATCCATTAAAACAAACAGTAATTGATTTCATATTTTATTTTGTCTCCAAAGTTCCTTATGCTCAGCATGTCCAAAACTGAGTCAGCATCTACCTCACAGCCTGGTGCCCTCTCTACGGGGAAGGAGAACACTCGATATCCCGGAATTTTCCCTCCCTCCCCTACCCCCATGCCCAACCATTACTAAGTTCTTAAATCTGTCCACATCTCTAACCTTCCTTGCTACCATACCACTCTGCACTGACGTCGCCTCTCACTGCATGACCGTAATGTCCTCCATAGTCACTACATTTTCTTCCAAGCCATTCCTCATGTAGAAATGAGAGTCATTTTTTCAAAACACACATCTTTGTGCCTCAACCTTCTATCTCCAGTCTGCTTAAAGCTGCTCAATGGCCACAGTTTACTTGCACCTATGAAAGACATATTCCTTAACATTGTCTCTAGACCTTGCATGTTCTGGCTTTTGCTGCCTCACCTCTAAAATAGAGATAACAACAATGAGAATTAATGAATGTAAAGTGCTTAGGAAAGAGCCTAGGATTTACTGAGTGTTCAAAAATGTTCTCTATGTTCGTCCTTATTATTGGTATTATTACTACTCTAGTTTCAGCCTGTATCACCTCCCCTCATTCTCTCTGTTGTTTCAGCATCACTCATCTTACTTCCCTTTCTCAAACGTGGTGTGCTCTTTCCTGCCACGTTGTTTTCTTTCCCTGGAAGTCTCCTTACTACCCACTTGCCTTCTTAGTGCTATCTGTCTTTGAGATCACAGCTTAAATAGGACTTCCTTGGGGAAATTCCCTGCCATCTAGAGTAGGCCACGTCTCCTTAAGGTGAACTCTTGTTTATTTGTGTCATTCTTTCATTAATGTCTCTTATCCACACTTTTCTCACTATTTTTTCCCCACATGATTAAATCCCTGGGTCCAGACACTCCCAGTTGGTTGAGAGTATATTCACTACTCAAATAGTTATTGAATAAGTGAATGAACTCTGCTAGGTTTTATATCATAGGGACTAATGTCAATGTGTTTGGCAAAAATTAACCAGAGGCAACTTTGGGATAAAATTTGAAGGGCATGATGATTAGAAAAGAAAAAAGAAGAAAATAATGAGGAAATTACTCTAAATTCTTTTCTTTTCTTTTTTTTTTTTTGAGACGAGAGTTTTGCCCTGTCACCCAGGCTGGAGTGCAGTGGTACCATCTCGGCTCACTGCAACCTCTGCCTCCTGGGTTCAAGCGATTCTCCTGCCTTAGCCTCCCGAGTAACTGGGACTACAGGTGCACACACCACCATGCCTGGCTAATTTTTGTATTTTTTGTAGAGATGGGGTTTCACCATGCTGGCCATGCTGGTCTCAAACTCCTGACCTGAAATGATTTGCTCACTTTGGCCTCCCAAAGTGCTGGGATTATAGGCATGAGTCACCACACCTGGCCCCCAAAATTCTTAAGTGAAAATAACAAGATAGTAAGTTGGGAAAAATTATTTATGGTCTCAGGAATCCGTGTGTCAGTATGTATAATATGGGGAGTGAGTAAAATGACCTTGAAGCTTTAGTACTAAGAAGTAAGAGTCACTTGTTCACTCATGCAGTTGATTAACATTAGTGTTTCTCATGCTGTTGTGGGTAATGTTAAGACTTCTCGGGATAGAAATAATGACAAGGATAGTTAATTAAAGTGATATACTTTGAAAGAAAGAAACCCAGTACAAGAAAAAATATGAGTATTACTGTTAGGGAAGACTACAAACTTCACTTAATTCTAAGCATACTAATGTTATTCCCACAAGATCACACCATTGTTTTTCCTGCTTTTATTTATATATTCTTCCTTTTATGTCTTATCTAACTACATTTCACAAACCTATCAGAGAATGGTCACTTTGATGTCTTTAGACGTTCCTCTTTTATCTTCTCACCATTTGTGGGGTTATAATTGGTTTTTGAAATTGCCTTTTTGTTTAGATTTGTGCATTTCTTTCTACTGAACTTTTAGAAAAATTAAAAAAACCCAGCAGCTGTTGTTTTTCTATTCTGTACATTATATTCCTTATTTGTCATGAACACTAATATGAAAAAATCATCTTGAAAAGTTGCCAGCATTTTCACTTCATTGTTTAGCCTGCTCTTATTGATCAGAATGAAGCCAGAAACCATTTAAGAGATTATGTATATTTTTAAAGTAAAGGCACTATCTTGTTAGATATTTTTTACAGAGCTAGATGTCTATTTACATAGCTGAAATACCTTGTTTCTACTCATAGGTGATTTATCATGTCTTAGGAAGGAATCATCCATAGCTTCCGTTTGACAAAGTGGTTCACAGTCTAGTCCTACCGTTCTCATTTTTATTTCTGTCTCTTCCAACTTTATCTTAATATTCCTACCCCTTCAGTTTCATAGTGGAATTACCTATAGAATCAGGGAGGTATAACAATGAGGAGTCTTACTGTTGTAAATAATATAAAACCCAAATGGCAAAGCAAAAAAGAAACTCATTGGGTCATGAAACTGAAATGACTCAAATAGCCAGTTTTAGGCAAAGCTTAATGTAGGCACCCATAAAAGATCATCAACTCCATTTCTCAACTTTGCTATCATCCTGACTTTGTTCTCAGGTTCCCCATGGTATGAACATACTTACCAGAACCCCTGGACCTACGTATTTTGAGGTTTAAATCTGATGAGAAAAGGCATGTACCTTTCTCCTAAGGTTTCTACCAAAATCTCATTGAGTCTAATTGCCTTTAATCGAGTCATCTCAATTTTAAATACTGTGATAGAGGGGGAAATGATGCTTTGATTGTCCAGGCCTGAGTCACATGCCTTCCCTGAAGGTAGGGGTGAAGCAGTGAGAGTGGGAGAAAGTGTGTAGTGGTGGGAAAACTAGATACTGTTGCCAGAAAGAAGCAGATTAATTCTAAATGAAGATAGCAGATGCATTCTGCGGCAAGGAAGGCAGTAAAACAAGCAGCGGAGAAAACAATTAAGTTAATGGAAAGTGAAGAAATGCTGCAGTCCACCTAAGGAATGTGGTAGGTATAAAATAGGACCATCTAAGAAGCAGAGATACTCAGAACACAGAGGACCAATGTGCAAAATGAGGATTGGATGAATATATTCAAAGCTATTTTAAAGAGAAGGAGTTCTGTGCATTCCTTTGACTTTTATGGAGAATGATTCATTAGGAATCTTTCTAAGATTGAAACCACACGCTTCCTATTAGCACTCTAATGTTCACATTTGCATTATGAGGATGGTACTCATCTCAACTAAGTAATTCTTTTGTTGAGATGAACAGTGCTGTGCTCATTAAACTTTATGATCTCTGGGTTTATTTTCTGGGATCAGTCTATAGAGTGCTGATATTTTACCTCTTACCTGTTTGAAAGCCTCAAAGAAGACTTCTCAAGGATACACAGTGAATCAGCACTCCTCAGAGACAGATGCCATTGAATTATATGAGAGAAGAGTCTGGCTCATGGAACCAAGTAATTACATGGAAATTTATTCTTTGCTAGCCCAGATGGAGTTTCGCCTTACTGTTTTTCAATTTTGGGGGAGGAGGAAGAAAAGCACAACAAAATAAATTGAAAAAGAAACTGTATGTGAAAGCCCTCATATTACAATCTGGAAATGATCAATTTAGAGATGCAAAAGTCAGCAGGTTTAGTATTCAGGATTTTCATGGTCACATTTAACTTGTCTTTATGGTAAAATGAAGTATATTCTAGGTTATTGTCCTCATACGGAATTACTGTTAAACGTATCCTTTTTGGTTGTTTTGGCCATTAGTCTTGGATATTGGAGCAAGTTAATGTCATATATGAATTTTCATGTATGCCACCTCATATTGGCCCATGGGTAAAATAGGATGAAGGGAGCTGGGACTGTAGGAGATTGATCCTACAGACACTACAGATCCTACAGGACCTACAGATCCTACAGATGCTACAGAACTCCTGAAAGTTTAAAGCTACTTAGGGCATTATATTTTAATCACTTCTCAGAAGTGAATTAAGACCTCTAAGGATAGTGGGAAAGACAACAGTCTAGCTATTTGTGTTCTCTCAATTCCACTTTGCTTCATTTGAGGAAAGATGGAGACATGGGCAGCCATTCTTGTCCTGAACTGGAAGTGAGGGAGGATGGACAGATAATTCAGAGAGAAACTAGAGTTAGGTTAGCCTTTGGGAATATGGCCCAGGTAGGGCCATAGCTGCTACCTGGCCTAGTGCTCCATCATTCACAGTGATGGCGGTTCCTCTAGCATGTTACAACAAACATGTAGCTGTTGGGACATAATGCTCCTCAGGGTGGGGAGAGGCCAAGATGCTTAGCTCCACAGACAGAGTCCAACACCGCAGAGCCATTCTCATTAGAACCGAAGTTCCTTTCTCCTTCCTTCACTCTTCTCTCATAGAAGAGAATAGTTAATGCTTATGTGCTGGGCTAGGTGCAGTGGCTCACGCCTATAATCCCAACACTTTGAGGCTGAGTTAGGAGGATTGCTTGAGCCCAGGAGTTTAAGACCAGCCTGAGCAACATAGTGAGGCCCCATCTCTACTAAAAATTATTATTATTATTATTATTATTTTTAAATTTATTTATTATTATTAAACTTCAAGTTGTAGGGTACATGTGCACAACGTGCAGGTTTGCTACATATGTATACTTGTGCCATGTTGGTGTGCTGCACCCATCAACTCGTCATTTACATCAGGTATAACTCCCAATGCAATCCCTCCCCCCTCCCCCCTCCCCATGATAGGCCCCGGTGTGTGATGTTCCCCTTCCCGAGTCCAAGTGATCTCATTGTTCAGTTCCCGCCTATGAGTGAGAACATGCGGTGTTTGGTTTTCTGTTCTTGTGATAGTTTGCTGAGAATGATGGTTTCCAGCTGCATCCATGTCCCTACAAAGGACACAAACTCATCCTTTTTTATGGCTGCATAGTATTCCATGGTGTATATGTGCCACATTTTCTTAATCCAATCTGTCACTGATGGACATTTGGGTTGATTCCAAGTCTTTGCTATTGTGAATAGTGCTGCAATAAACATACGTGTGCATGTGTCTTTATAGCAGCATAATTTATAATCCTTTGGGTATATACCTAGTAATGGGATGGCTGGGTCATATGGTACATCTAGTTCTAGATCCTTGAGGAATCGCCATACTGTTTTCCATAATGGTTGAACTAGTTTACAATCCCACCAACAGTGTAAAAGTGTTCCTATTTCTCCACATCCTCTCCAGCACCTGTTGTTTCCTGACTTTTGAATGATCGCCATTCTAACTGGTGTGAGATGGTATCTCATTGTGGTTTTGATTTGCATTTCTCTGATGGCCAGTGATGATGAGCATTTTTTCATGTGTCTGTTGGCTGTATGAATGTCTTCTTTTGAGAACTGTCTGTTCATATCCTTTGCCCACTTTTTGATGGGGTTGTTTGTTTTTTTCTTGTAAATTTGTTTGAGTTCTTTATAGGTTCTGGATATTAGCCCTTTGTCAGATGAGTAGATAGCAAAAATTTTCTCCCATTCTGTAGGTTGCCTGTTCACTCTGATGGTAGTTTCTTTTGCTGTGCAGAAGCTCTTTAGTTTAATAAATGGTGCTGGGAAAATTGGCTAGCCATAAGTAGAAAGCTGAAACTGGATCCTTTCCTTACTCCTTATACGAAAATTAATTCAAGATGGATTAGAGACTTAAATGTTAGACCTAATACCATAAAAATCCTAGAGGAAAACCTAGGTAGTACCATTCAGGACATAGGCATGGGCAAAGACTTCATGTCTAAAACACCAAAAGCAACGGCAGCAAAAGCCAAAATTGACAAATGGGATCTCATTAAAAATTATTTTTTTAAAAAATTAATGCCTATGTGCTAAATACAGTTATGAGCACTTTGTAATATATGTTATTATATCTTATCTATTTCTCAAAACATCTCTACAAAGTAGATATCAGGAATTCCTTAATAATGTAAAAGGCTTGGAGATGCTAACTTGCTACGGTTCTGTCCTTAATCAGTAAGACAGCTTGGACTGGAACTGGGTTTGTTTGACCCTATAGACCACACTCACCCATTAAATAAAATTTCTGTCAAGATGCTCAGAGCACTTAGGACCTGGCAGGTACAGAGGCGAGGAGGGCACAGGGAAGAGAGGCATGCTTTGCTTTGAGAGGCAGCTCTTACCCTCCTGTATCAGTGTGGCCTGGCCTGGCCTCCCACCCTGCCCTAGCTTTTCTGTGATGAGAATCTCTAGTCAGCCAAGTGTTGAAAATGAACAAGGAGGATGGGCTCCCTCTTTGTGCTCATTTTGCCCTTGGCTGGAAATTCCAGTCTTATTTAACAGTTAACAAGCTGTTAGATCATAGGAGTAGAAAGACTTGTCAGTATCTTGGTTTGCTTCTCTGTAAAATGAATACCATAGTCTTCTCTTTCTATGGGGACTTTGAAAAATAGCTGTTATCTGTATTGAGTACTTTATGTGCACAAGAGCATGGTTTTTTTTTTTTTTTTTTGAGACGGAGTCTCGCTCTGTCGCCCAGGCTAGAGTGCAGTGGCCGGATCTCAGCTCACTGCAAGCTCCGCCTCCCGGGTTTACGCCATTCTCCTGCCTCAGCCTCCCGAGTAGCTGTGACTACAGACGCCCGCCACCTCGCCTGGCTAGTTTTTTGTATTTTTTTTAGAGACGGGGTTTCACCGTGTTAGCCAGGATGGTCTCAATCTCCTGACCTTGTGATCCGCCCGTCTCGGCCTCCCAAAGTGCTGGGATTACAGGCTTGAGCCACCGCGCTCGGCCAAGAGCATTTCTTCAAAGTGCATGGAAGCAAGGTGACCTTCTCTTGGACAGGCTTGCCCCTGCCTCCTTCAAACAGTAGTTCACATGGGGGCTTCACCCACTCAAGCTCAGCAGGCCACCAAGTCTCATTTCCAGCGAATGTCATTTAAAAGCCCAAGCAAGCTGACTACAAACTTTCTAACATGTGTCTTTCATCTGCTCAGCAGAAATCCCTGTAACTTGTTAATAGTTCCACCCTCCCCCCACCTTTTTTTTTTTTTTTGTAGTGAAACCAATTGAGGCCTCAAATCAGTACCACTCGTTCCATCGTGGGCCATCAGAGAAAACCATTTAGAGTTGTAGGAAGTCGTCTGTTCCACCTTATGCTTCCTGCTGCAGGGCTAGAACCAGTGCTTGATGGAATATACCGATAACAGGACAGTACGGCATGCTGAACAGGTGGTCTCCTCAGGGACCACATAAACACCAGATCAGGGAGAGCAAGGATGAACTTTCAAAGAGAAGTGACCAGATACTTATCCCATAAAACACATATCTCTTTACAGCTGGAGTCAGGTTTCTCCATTTGTGCCATAGCATTTATTTCAGAGAAGCTCATGGCATTTAGAGTGGAAAATAAGGAAAATGTGTAGGATGCCTCAAAGAAGAACTACACACTTGAAATAAATCCTTGAGATTTCTGCAAGGCACAGAAGGCCTGGCCATTCAGCTGTATAGAAACAAGACAGATGAGATGTTCTTCCTCCTCCTTCTAGAATCTTCTCCTGCCAGACATCCTTCATTATATTAAAATAATTCCATGGAAAGTACTTGTTGGCAATTCACACTTTATATTACTTGAAACCTCAGTTACAGATATGCTGAGAAGGACAGAAACTGAGGTCCACTGGTTCAAGTCCCTGATTTCACAGCTAATGAGAATGAAGAGGTGACCTGCATTGCTAGTGGTCATGAACTGGACAGAGGTTAATAAGCCTAGAATCAGACTCAGGGCTCTTTGCAACATGGTCAGCTGCTGGCTTCCTTCTCCCAGTGGTATTTACAATGTTGGCTTTGTCTCAAATTGTGGAATAAAAATCATTTTACTTTTTTTTTTTAAGGATTTTTAAGTTGAGTATTAGAAATGAGGAAGGAGAAGTTTCTGAAATGACTCTATTAAATACAATTCTTCCTTGAAAGTTCATTGCGGGAAATTCTCTTGAAATTCTTTTGTTATTAGTTAGGCTTTGTCAAAATTTGCCTCTGAATAAACTATTATAACAACAAGAGCCAAATTTGTACTTCTATAGCCAGCACTACTACCTATGTTCATGCCTGTAAGCTGAATGCTTTTTTTTTTTTCCTGCTAAAAATTAACCTTAGGTTCCTCTTTGAGGGCATCTGTCTCTTAATTGACACATCTGGGACCCCTGAGTCCTTAGCACACTGTGGATGGTTTCTTTGTATTTCAATGTCTCTGGAATCCTGCTGTTTTTTTTTTGTTTGTTTGTTTTGTTTTGTTTTTTTGTTTTTTTTTTGAGACAGAGTTTTGCTCTTGTTGCCCAAGCCAGAGTGCAATGGCGCTATCTTGGCTTACTGCAACATCTGCCTCCTGGGCTCAAGAGGTTCTCCTGCCTCAACCTCCCAAGTAGCTGGTATTACATGCACCCACCACCACACCTGGCTGATTTTTATATTTTTAGTAGAGACAGGGTTTCACCATGTTGGCCAGGCTGGTTTTGAACTCCTGACCTCAAGAGATCCACCTGCCTTGGCCTCCCACAGTGCTAGGATTACAGGCATGAGCCAGTGCGCCGAGCCCCTGCTAGTTTTTATAACATTTTCTTCACTGAGAAAAACCTTATTCCTGCCCTTTTCTACCTAAAATGCCCCTTACCCTTTTATAATGCTCATCTTCTAAGAGTCCCAACATGAGTGCATAGGTGATCTAAAGGATATTACATTCCTTGGGTGAATCACAGCTCTTGACAATGCTGGGAAACTCCTAACCTTGCTGTGAAGGAGGAAATTGCATCATGGAAGATTCTCTATGGAAGACAAAGCAACTGCTCTTTCCAGAATTCAAATAAAGGGCCCTGCAGCCCTAGCACTCACCCATGTCTTTAACTTCCATTGGATGAGACAGGAGGCGGATGCTACACTGCTCCTTCCTGACTTTGGGAAAGAGGAGGCTCGTAAAGGTCATTTTTGGCCTTCTTAAACTATCTGAGAACACACTGAAGTAGATTGGATTGAACTGGTCCTCAGTCTGTTGGTGTGTCATCCACCTGTCTAGCTCTAACATTCACACGTCGTAAGATCAACTCGTTCAAACACAGATTCAGGAACTTTTGGAAATGAAAGGAATCTGGAGTTCCTCTAACCCAAAGTGTAGTCTCTGGACCATCACCTGAAAACTTGTTGGAAATGCAGATTCGTAGGCCCCACCCCAGACCTACAGAATCAGACTCTAGGGATGGAGTCAGCAATCTATGCTTTAACAAGCCATCTAGCTGATTCTCATACACACTCAAGTTTAGGAAGGACTATTCTGAGTACTTAGAAATGAGGAATTCGGGTTGTATGATTGGTTCTTAAGCCACACTACACATCTGGGGGAGCTTTTAAAACAATACTGATATGGAGGTCCCATGCCCAGAAACTCTCCTTTGGTTCATCCGAGGTAGGATCCTGGAACACCAGCATTTTTAAAAGCTGCCAGGTCCTCTATGGCTGAGAACCACTGATCTAAGTTAATTCCTCATCTCTAGATGAAGAAACTGTAACCTGCAGAGGGTAAGTGATGTGCTCAGGGTTACCTGGGCAGTTAGTGTGGCAGAGTTGTGAGCAGACCCAGATCTCCTGACTTTCAGGTCAGTTTAAGGCCTGTTTAGCTTCTTGTTCTCATAAATATCAAAACTCCAAAGACTCCATTTACAGTCTTTATTCCAGTCTCTGAGAATGGGCATGATCTTACAAAAGGAGATCAGCAGAGCCTCTGGTTCATAATGATTTTGTTTTGGGTTAGCCTTGCTTTATTCTAATCTAGCCCTTATAATTGTGTTCCCAAATGTCTTTCATGTGATGCAATTTCAGTCTCATACCCCAGGCTCCACTGCTGTGCACCCCCAGGCCTCAATTTTGACTTGGCACTCTCTTCCATTACCCCATTTCCTCTGAGATTAGGGTCCTGCTTTGGTGTCCTGCATGTTTGGCTGGAAGAATAAAAATGGCAAAGCAGGCAACAGCCCTTGAATAAAATACATATTTAATGCATTTCCATTAAGAATGGGAAAAGCTGAGCTAGTGGATTTTAATGCTGACATCAGAGGTCGTCTTAGAAAGTGAATCTGATGGTGAGAAATGGCAACGTGAATCTTGGAAGGTTTATTGTTATTTTTATACAAAGGACTTACTAAGGCTCTTACAGAGAGAAACAAACAAAAGAATTTAGTGTTGTTTTTGATCACGGTCTTCTGGAATGTGCATGTGTGTGAGTGTGAGTGTGTGTGTATGACTGTATGACTGTGTATGTGTCCACAGGTGGAATCATTTAGCATAGGTCTGCTGAGTTAAGAGGAAAAATGGTTCTGTAAAAATCAGCCTTATCTTGGACATTTCAAGGCACCTCCAGTATGGTTTGCATATGACTTAGGCAGACTCATCTTAAAAGACTCTGTCTCAATAGTATTCACATTTTATTTTTCAGGAGGCAGCACAGGCACTTCCCCAACAACCTCCAGCACTGGGACACCATCCCCTTCGGCTTCTTCTCATCTTTTATCTCCATCCTGTTCTCCTCCAACTTTTCATCTGGCCCCCAACACTTTCAATGTGGGCTGCCGAGAGAGCCAGCTGTGTAATCTAAACCTCTCTGATTATCCACCATGTGCTCGAAGCAACATGGCTGCCTTGCAGAGCTACCCAGGGCTGAGTGACAGTGGCTACAACAGGCTTCAGAGTGGCACCACTTCAGCCACTCAGCCCTCTGAAACCTTCATGCCTCAGAGGACTCCATCCCTGATATCCGGAATACCAACTCCTCCCTCGTTGCCTGGCAACAGCAAGATGGAAGCCTATGGTGGCCAGCTGGGGTCCTTCCCCACTTCCCAGTTTCAGTATGTCATGCAGGCAGGCAATGCTGCCTCCAGCTCCTCATCACCACACATGTTCGGGGGCAGCCACATGCAGCAGAGCTCCTACAATGCCTTCTCCCTTCACAACCCTTACAACCTGTATGGATACAATTTCCCCACTTCCCCTAGACTAGCTGCAAGCCCAGAAAAACTGAGCGCCTCTCAAAGCACTTTACTCTGTTCTTCTCCTTCCAACGGGGCCTTTGGAGAGAGGCAGTACCTGCCGTCAGGGATGGAGCACAGCATGCACATGATTAGCCCTTCACCCAATAACCAACAGGCAACCAACACTTGTGATGGCCGGCAATACGGGGCAGTTCCAGGCTCCTCCTCCCAGATGTCCGTGCACATGGTTTAAAGGCCAGTCCAAACACCACGGAGCATTTGGCAATCAAGGCCCCAGAGTCTCCATGGTCAGATCCTCCTCTTTGGGAGTCCAGTGCCTTCAGAAAACAGGAACTGTGTTTTTTTTTTTTTTTTTTTTTTTTTTTCTGGAGGATAACATATCCCCAAGAACTAGAGACACCTTTAAGCCAGTGAGGGATACTTGTGGTAGAATCATCCACAACTCAGTGGCCATTCTCCTGCCTTCCCAGACCTTAGTTTTATAAAGCATTGTCTGTTCCAGAGTGTCCTTTGAAGAGACTGAATAATCACTTCGTCATAATGTTAAGGGAGATGCTAGTGTGTGGTAGCCATGAAAAGTTACACATACACACCCACATACACACAGACCTACCAATACATACATGCACACACACATACGTATTCATACACAGTTCATACGCATGCAATCATACATGCACACGGACTCTGAACTGGGTGAACTCTGTGGAGGGAGGCCCAGAATGGGTGCTTTCACCAAGAATTTGTCTATGTACAACTCTAGATGGAGTGGGCCAGCAGTAGCTGCCAGTCTCTCTCCCCTGCAGCTTCCTCTGCTTCTGGAATGAACCATGTATCCTGGAGACCCTCCCCATGGATGAGAGTGGAAAGACATCAGTACAACTGGACTTGGCTTCCGGAAAAAGATTGCTTTTGAACTTTGGCTCTCTTCACTTGTATGCTATCATTGATATTCCCGTTGGTGCCCGTGGAAAGAGGGAGAAAGAACAGCTGAACAGGAGAAAGACAAACAGGAAGAACAGAGAACAGGAGAGAGGTGGAGAGCAAGAGTGACAAAGAAAGTGTGAGCAATGATGAGAGTTTTAATTCACCAAGGAGATGTGTTTTTGGTTTGTCCCCCCAAATGCCGCCTGCCCCACTACAGGCTATAGAAAAAATCATGGCATTACTGAGGAGTAAACGTCTCTGGCACATTGAGCATGGTCAGGGCATTGGTCAGAGGGACAGAGCAAGGAATGCATCCTGAGCCCACAGCTCTGACCACTGTGATCCAGAAGAGAGGTGCACTACGTGGGAAGTGCTGATTCCACAGCATGCAGCCTGGTAGGGGAAGGGAAATAGAAGGGAGTGAAGAAGGAATAGTTTTACAATCTCAGAAGATGATACCAAGAGCAGAGGCAACAAATAGAGGCCTGACCTCCAAGTGCCGGATCCAGACACCTAACCTAGAATGCCTGCCCGCTACCCCTGTGGCAGGAAAAATCCCCTCATGTCCCAGGCAATTGCAGATGGGTCTTCTATACCTTCTACCTGCCCTTAGATCTCCATTTTTATCAAATAGTTCATTGCATTTTGAAGTTTTGGGTTTTTTCCTTCATCTTTCCCTTTCCCTTCAAATCTTTTAATGGTAAGAAAGCAAGTGAAGCTTGGTGCAAGCTAAAATTTTTAAATGGTGTGGAAATGCAAATAATACCAAGTAAAATAATACAGATATTATTAAGATTTCTGGTTTTGAGGTGTTGTAGATAAATGTATTTATGTGCCTAGTGGGGAATCCAATATTATGAATATGAAAAAGGGGGCAATAAAAGGGTATGTAAAATATGTATGAAGAAAAGGTGTATAAAAATTTGCCCTTATGCACGGAACTCTGTTTCTAAGTGCCAAGCACAGAAAGCCGCTAAATAAAATCTTTGCAATTGTTTTCTGCATGTTTGTTCATACAGAAAAATTAAATAATAGCCTTGTGCATCTTCATCGTGCATTACAGTGAGTATAGAAGTTTTATATATATTACTCCATGTGATCTTTATATAGACCCCATGAAGTGAATATTAGCATCCTTTTATATGTAGTAACTGCATTCCAGAGAGATTGAATGAATTTGGCAGCATTATCCAGCTTGTCACAGAGGGAACGAGGACATGAAACCAGATCTTTTGACTCTAATGGGATATTTGCCTTCGTATTAGCTGCAGAAACCTGTGTGAGGCTATTAGTAATTGTCATCATTACTGTGTGCCACCTGATACTATACCATGTATTTTACATGATTATCTTATCCTCCCACAGTTCTGTGAGATAGGTAATATTTGAATCATCATTTTATAGATCCAGAAACGAGCTTATAGAATGTTAAATATTTGACCAAGTGGTGGAGCTGGCAATCTGACCCTATGGTCCATTAGCACTGTCATTCAGCAGTACCACGAGGCACTTGGACAGTCAGGAAATAAGACATATCTTAAGGCACTGAGGTGAGAGTGCCTCTGAGGCTGGATTTTGTTTGGTGTATTGAACAATAAGCATACACTATCCTCCTTGAATGCATCACTGCAGCATGGGGAGAGTGGTTTTGAGTTGTCATGCACCAACTGACAAGTTAGACTAATAGAGGCTAGGACTATGCCATTTACAAGAACTACTGTATATTATCTCATTGGAGCCTCACAATAACCATGAAAGGTGGATGGACAGGCCAGGAAGTATTGTTTTGCAAATGGAGAAGTAAAAGATAAACTTTGTGACCTGCCCATTCTTAAGTGGCTGGGAAGCAGCAGAGCCAGAACTTGAAACCTCCTCCTCTTGCCCCTACTCCAGACTGTTTCCTGGTGGACTGTTACACTGGTTGCTCACTGACCCATTTCACCAGGGTTTGATTTGGTGGGCTCAGGTTGCCAACCACCACAGCCATTCACTGGAAATGGAGGTTGGTTTGGGAGAGCAAAAACCTTATACGTTGCTTTGGTTTTATAAATAACTGCAGAGGGTGGCATACTAGTTAATTCCATTAGCCATCAGATCATTGCCAAAATAGCTGGACAATGACTGACTGAGTACCTCTACGGATTGTAGGCTCTCTGGGCATGACATGCCTCAAAACTTAGAAAACCAATCCTATTTGGAAACCTTGCATCACCCCTTGGTTTCATAATGGTATAACAAAAACAACTACATGTGAAGCTTATGGTTATTATTATTATTTTTTAATTTAGCTGCATACCAAACATTGTTCACTAATCTAACACCCTTTGAGGTTTGGGGTGGTAGATAATCATAGTATGCCAATCAGAAAACTTGACATAGAAATCTCCATATTTTCATCCAATAGTAAGAATCATAATTTCAGTAATCATTTAGAATATTAAGTACAGAACATTTTTGTAATTTGGGTTAATTAGAACAATCCAAGTTAGTTACATTGAATTATGGCATATGTTTCTATGTGTACCTGAAGAAGTAATAAAAATGTTTTTTAAAAAACAAACCGGATAAAGAATTGTGAAGAATATGCTCTATGCAATTCTTTTTCATGAAATAGTGAGCATTTATTGGAATTGGCATAGTGATTACACAAAGGGGTGTTTACTAGAAGGATTATTCTTCTATAGGCTAAGGTGCTCTACAATTGCTCGTTTTTCTAGGGGAAAGGCTATCTTGTTCATCTTTGCATCCTCAATAGCTAGGACAGTTCCTGATCTATTATAGAATCTTAATACATACTTACTGTTTAATTTGTTGACCAAAGCCTTTTTTTTAAAGGATGGTAAAAAATGGTTGCATGGCTAAATAATATTATTTACTCCAAGTTAAAGCTACCTAAGTTAACAAAGGTTTATTGTTCTTCATATAGTATTCTGTGTTAGATTAGTGCAAATTTAAATAGTAGCTAGCAAGCATCCATTATACAGAATGAAGAGAATGAAGAGTAAAAAACACACCATGGTTTCTTTCTTGAAAGGGCTCGATTTTTAGGCAACCATTCACAATGAGGTGAATGATATAAAAGGCTCTGGAAATTCAAAGAAGACATTTAGGGTAAGAAGGAGAGGTTAATGGTTTTCATTGGTGAGGCAGAACTTCTATTGAACTTTTAAGGATGCTTAGAATTTTTATAGAAATAAGAAATGGTGGGTTGAGAACAAAATAAGATTTTAAAAGACAATACAATGAATAAACATTGGAGGAAAAATAATAGCATTACAATTCAAGGAGCAATTTAATAAAGATAGAGATATTCAGAACTTTCTTACAGCCAATAGATTAGTATCTTTTTCTATGGAATATTTTTTCGTTAGTGGGAGTTTTGAGAGCTGAGATCCAAGAGCAGAGCTGTTTGGTTGGTGCCAAGTGTTTAATTCATTGCTTAGTACTTTGAGGATTTCAGAGAAACTCTGTTGTACCAATCTGCATTCAGTAAGCTAAAGGAGAGTTGTCTTCCCAAGGAAACCCAGCCGCAAAGATGCATTTCACAAAAGTTTTTTTCCTTATGATCATCAACTGGAGATTTGTTCCCCACAACTATGTCAAGGTTCATCAGGTTCAGTTCAATAAATATTATATAATGCTCTTTGTTAAGCGCTGCTCTAGGCACGGAGAATGTAGCAATGAACAACCAGATATGTTCTTGCCTTTAAGGAACTCATGGTCCGGTGGGAGACTGATATTGAATACACTAGCAAGTAAATGAATAATTTCAGATTGCAATGATGACTTTGAGGAAATTAAAAATAATAAAATGATGGAGAATGACTGGGCAATGAAAATGAAGGCTTATTTAGATAGGATTTTCTAAGAGGGCTGCTCTCAGAGGGTGATGTTTGAGCTAGTATAAATATGGCCATTTTCTTAGAATTGGCTTACTGTAACTTGTGCTGAGGGCAGCCATGCCTCACTGGAAGATGTGCTCAGCTGGTCTTGTATCAGCGGAGGTCAGGCATTTTTGTCTCTACAATAGCTTTGTAGTATTGATACTAAGTTTTTGAAGTCTTCTTGGGACTGGAGTAATTTAGAGACTCTTCAAAATGTGAATCTATCTTCTACGCAGCCCGAGTAAAATCATATTTTCATGACGTTCTTAGAGGATGAGAGACACCTTTCTCTCTAACTTTGTGAAAGGTTAAAACTAATGATCAACCAACCAATTGATATCAGATTAATGATGAACAGTAATTAATAAGCAAAAATATTAAATATGACTTGGTAGTCTATAATGATCTGAGACATTCTGTTCTACAAGGAGATTTTACCCTGGTTGAGGAGTCAAGCTACATGCATACGAAACAATAAAAGTATTAAATTGGTGGTAAAGACCATATATGCTGCAAAATTTCAGAAGAAAACTAATTTTTTATTGAGTGTTTATTACGTCTTACACATTATGCAAGGTAATATCCTGTAATCCTTGCAGCCACCCTATAGGATTTATATTTCAATCCCTCTTTTATAGATAGGGAAACCGAAACTTACAGAGGTTAGCCATGTGCACAAAATCATATAGCTTGCAAGTAACAAAGGCAGGGCTCCAACCCAGACCTTTCCACTACTACATTTTTCCAAAAATGAGATGTATAGGGACTATAATAAAAAGTGGTGGGCTCATGGAGAAAGTTGAACTTGAATCGTACTTCGAAGAATTCATGGAAACTGCCTAAACTGAGGAGGAGGATGGTGTCCTGGTGCGAGGGTGGGGCCAGCACAGTAAAGACGCATGTTCTCTGTGTGGTATAATGAGCTATGGTAGTGGGATTGAAAGAGAGGATATTCATTTTCTTAAGTCAAATCTCATGAAGTTCTCCCTGCTGTTCCTGGCACCATGACCTCTGGGTTCCCTTTCCCTGTGTGAGGTGTCCTTGCTCTGGAACTTGGGCAATTCAGGATTTCCTCCAGTGTCTCAGTGGGAACCTTCAACCTGGAAAGCATCAGTAGGGCCTGGGAGGTGATGAAGAAATCAAGCTGCATCCCCCCAGACCCCGCAACACCTCCACCCCACTCCACTGCCCCAGCTGGGACCCCAGGGATAGGCTCAGCTGCCACACTCCCTGAGTCAGGCTCTGCACAGAGGCCCTTGCTTTTTCCAGTCAGGCACACAGTGCCACGTGGGATGGTGAAATGGGATCTTGCTGCTTAAAGCCGAGAAAACATTCATCATGTTTTCCTTCTTAGCTCATTTTACTGCTCATAGCACTCATCTTTTATGGGCCAGCCTAACGGCATTTCCCACTTCAGATGCTTCCTACTAACAGTTTCTGCTTTTATTACACTTTACTGCAGGCCCTGCAGAGGCACAGAAAACCAAAGGGGTTTTGAGTCATTTTTAGTATTTTCACCTAGTGAAGCCAAAGTGGACAAAGGGGGCTGCCAAAGGATTGCCAAGTCAACCTGTGGCAGCTCTCATTCTCAGGGAAGCTTTTGAACTCCATGAAGAAGATTCTTGGAGTTCTCTTCATCTTGCCCACACCATGCATCCTTCTACACATGGGCAGGTAGAGCCCCTCTTAGGCTGTCTCTAGATGAGGTAACAGATAAACTTCCAAATCTTAACATAATAATGTTCATTTCTCACTCATCTCATAACCCAATATGGAGTTTCTCATTGAGCAGCTCTTCTCCAAGCAATGATCTAGGAAAACAATCATCTTCCATTTAATGGCTTCAATATCTTCAGCCCTTACCTCAGTAACTCTCCATTCAGCTAGCAGATGAGGAGAAAGAATAAAAACTTGTACATGGGAGATACTCATAAGCCCAGTCTGGTGTTGGTGCATGACTTCCTCTCGATTCTAATGGTTAGAACTCCAATGGCCACACCTAACTGCAAGGGAAACTGGGCAATATAGTCAGCTGAATGCATAGGAAGAAGAGGAAACAGATTTGTTAGGCATCAGGGAGTTTCTGCCAGCCCCTGAGCCAACCTAGCCTGAGCCAATCTCAATCTGCTTTTCCTTTATATAAACCCAGCAGGCAAAGATAAGGCTAATTTCTAGTCCCAGCTTCTCAGATGCTTTGCAAAGCAATCTGGAACAGTTAACTTTGCCCCACTGGGGTTCAGTTCATCTGTGAGATATATCTTTTAGTAGGATTCCTTCCTGTTCTCCTAAAACATCTCGAGGATTTATAAAATGCAGAGTGAGCTTTTCTCAAGTGATAAGTATAAAACAAGAAACATGTATCAAGTGCTTATTCATGCCAGGTTAAGTGCCTTAGATAGTACAGTGTCTTATTTAATTCCCAACAACTTTATGAAGCTGGTAGTATTATTATTATACCCACATTATAGGTGAGAGAAAAATGCAGAAAGACTAAGAATCTTGCCAAAGGTCACACTCAGGCAATCTGACGTTAGCGCCATTAATATCTGATAAGGCAGACTTTTAGAAAATATTTCTTTTCTTGGGCAAAATTCTGAGAATGCTACACAAGCCATGTTCCCTGGCTTAAATAAGCTTACAGTATAATAGGAATCACTTCTTGTTTGGTTTCATTCAGAAAGAGCTCAAGTATGACTTGCATATGGAAGTCATCTCTAGAGAGTCAGGATCACACTCCGCTCAGCCTGTAGTTTTTGCAGGTCTTTGCCTAACACTTCCTACCTCAAGGCAGGAGTGTGGAAGGCCCGATCATGTGATGTTGTTTGCAGTCCCCAAAGATTCAGTTTGTTTGGAAACTATATTCATACATAGCTTCTATACTAAGCTTCTGGAATTAGGCTTTGTCTAACCCTGTGGCAATGCTCAGGCCTTTGACCTAAGGATGTTGCTGGTAGTGTTCCTCAGAAAGGAAGCTCACAGGGTGAAGCACCCTCTACAACAACAACAACTATCTTGGGTCCCGTCACTGATTAATCTTTACAGAGAAAAATTAGCTATCCCTTCATCCAGAATGATGCCAAGAACAAATAAGCAAAATGCCACTGGTTCCATTTTCCATTACCACAGTCTGCTGGTCTCAGGAGGGTTTCTGCTTCGTCAACAGAGCCTTGTTTCTATATTCTGGTTTTGTCTCTTTGCAACATGTGCTTACACACATCTTCTCATTAAAGCTCTCAAAATCTCATCCTAACAAGGGCTCATGCTTCTCAACCATGGCAAGGGAAATACTTTTTTTAAACTGTTAAGAATTAGAGAAGATTAAGGCCCTAGTAAAATAATCAGGGCCAAAGCCAAAGGATCCAGAGTTGGAAAATCTCAGTTTTCTGGTCAAACCTCTGGGATAGAAAATCCCCCTCAGGGACGTCTTTATCATGTTGCTGAACAGAGAAAACTGGAGATGTTGAGGTTGGTAAATGTTATCTCTGGGGTTCCCAGTCTATATCTGAGACAAAGCCATGCTTGTGTGTTAGTGGAGGGTGGGAAGACCATAGATAAAAAGTTGAAACAGAGGTTGAGGGGTCCATATGTCTTATCAGGCAGTTTAGTTTGGTGATATCCATGAAACCTTACACAGACTTTTGGGACGATTTAAGGAAGATAACACTGAAGGATACTGAGGTATAGACAAAACTGAAGGCCAATCCAGGTGGCTGCTAAATTCCTTGTCTCCTACAAGGTGAAATCATGGGGAAGTCAGTCATCCTTTCAACACCTCCCCTCCAACAAAGGCATGGTAAATAAAGTTACTCTTTGAGAGTTAAGCTAATTAGCCTTTTTGCAGTGATAACTCGAGTGGGCTGTATGTCCTTCTGTCTGAGTGTCAAAACAAGTCATACTTAATATTTTATGACAGTAATATTGGCAACAGAAAGAGTCACTGGAATAGAATTAATTCACAGACCTGGAAATAATTTTTACCTTAACCCATTCAACTAAACCTTCAACAGTGGCTCATCAGGATGTACTGAATGTGTATTTTGTGCAGGACATAGTGCTAAGCATTGATAATATGCCGATAAAAGACAGCTAGTCCATACAACTTAGGAGCTCTAATGTGTCTAGTGTCGTGACAGACCAAAAATAGAAACAGTTACTGTAGTGAGGAAATGCTATGATAGAGGTAAACGTGGATACTATGGGAGCAGTTGGGTCAGTCCAAAGTTCAGAGGAGGCTTTCTGGAGATGACGATGAGTAGTTGAAAGTGAGACTGCTTAACACAGACTGACGGTAAGCTGAGAACCAGTGATTATAATTAGGGTGACCTGTCGTAAGGGTCCAAGGAAATGCAGAAGCCCACTGCCACATGATGCAGTATGCCTATGGATTTCTGGAAATTTTATATAAGAGGAAAGAGCTCTGGGGTGGTATGAAATAACAACACATGGTCTAAGATTTAGAGTCTAAGGGACTAAGCACCATTAGGTATGTGGAAGCTCACTTTCATAAAAAGAGCTGTGCAGCACAAGGGGCTACACAAATCAGAACAATAGGTATACGTAGGGCATTCATCATCTTGCCATATCCTTATATCCATACTTATCCCAGAAAAGATTGCAGGAGCCTGAGCAGAGCTTCAATGTCCTTTGCGTATTTGGAGATCAATAGCACGTATATGACCACGTCATCTTCACACCAGGAACATGATGACGTGAATGTGTGCAGGCACTTAACCCACCACAGAAAAGCCAAGTACAGAGTGAAAAGGTCACTTGTGGGAAGGTGTGAGATGTGTTGGGAAAGCCAAATCACAGAAGAGTTACCCATGAAGGGGCCAAGTCAAGCAAGATTCAACAGGGGCCGTCTTGCCTGTTCAGGAATTTTATAAGCCCACACTCAAGGGTGCTAGCGGGACCGAGAGATCCAAAATTATGAGTTATTTAACTTGGCCTTTAGCATGACTAGCTCTTTTGTGACTTGGCTGTTCTTGGGGATGTCACACCTTGATTCTATTGGGCTTCACTGAAGAATATTTTTTTAGGTGCATTTTATGCTTTCAATGACAGAGTCCTTTCTGTTTAGAGAAAAAATTAAAAGAAGAATCAGCAGTAGGGGAGATATATTTATTTCAGCTCACTATATGTTGCTTTGAAAAGAGTTGCACTACAAGAACACAGTCACAATGGGACCTCCTATTGTAAACAAAACTTCATTTTTCTCCTACTGCATTAAGCAGTAGACCCTGATTAGAACTAGGTGACATTAAGATGGAGGTGGGATGATGGGAGAGTAACCCTTAGATTTAAATAAGCATCCATTTTTGGCTTTAGCACTCCTAATTGCCCACCACAAAAAACTCAGTGGCTTAAAGTCCAAGTTCTGTCATCTATCCAATACAGCACAGATTTCCTATGCTTGGACAGGATGGAGTACTGCTGTGATGAAAGGAGATAAACTGGCCTGAAGACAAGATGAAAAAATCTGGAACAATGAGAAGTGAGCACAGACTCCTGTAAGGCCTAATGGCAGCAACTCTCGAGCAGTCTGGTCTTCTAACTCTGTTTTATAGGTCAGGAGATGACAGAATGAAATACATTCTTATTTTATTTCCTTTGACTTCCCCCTGGAAACTGAGATTTTATTGGCATGTTTTGCTTCTAAAGAAGCTACAATCCTTGGGATAAATTCGGTGGTTTTTCTGCTATACTCTGGAAGGCGAAACACATAGAAAGAGCTCTAGACCTAGTTGTTTTTTTTTGTTTTTTTTTTTTTAAAGGCCTAGGTTTTAGCCTTGGTTGCATTATTTATTAGCTATAAGATAGACATCAATGCCTCCTAGACTATTAAAGATAATGTTAAAATAATGCAACCAAAAACGTTAATCTCATTGAGGGCTGTATACTAGATACGTGATAAATGTTAGTTGTACTGGTGTTTGCCCATCTATCTTCTGGACAGAAAACAACATGTCAGCCCAAGCTATTTAAAGAAAGACATGATTAGATTAGCAAGACTGCCTATTCCATTAATGCCAATCTGCAGAACCATTAAACCAGTAAGAATTTTACTTAGGTCAGATTGCAATTGAGGAAAGCACCTTCCTGGTAAACTGGGGCACCCAGGAATGCTAGCTGGGTGTTTCACTGGGTCATTCATAACGATAAGCATGGCATGGATGGGCTGAAAGAGTAGTAGATTCATGTCCCAGCTCTGCCACTAATCACCGGTTATGACAGCCTTCAGGCTTTTCTGGGCTTCGGTTGCCTGTCTTTAAAATAGAGGTGTCAAACAAGGTGATTTCTAAGGTCTTTGCCATCTCTAATGTTCCATGAAAGATAGCTGGGTCTTGTCCATGATTTTTGGTCAATCTTTGGAGTAGATTCTGTTTAAAGAAATAAATAAGAAGAAAGATGAGTAATAATAAGCTGACAAATCTCATTTGAAAATGACACTAGAAAACTTCGGTATGTCATCTCTGCCCAGGCACTTGTAAGTGCTTCTTAATACTTAGGTATTATTGAAATATATTTTCTTTTCATAGCGATGGAACTCTGAGAAACAGAAAACCTGAAAGAAGACACTTACCCATCAGCATTTGGTAGAGAAACTCCTGGATTTGGGATCGCAATCCAGTTCTCTCACTTGCTGACATCACTTTCTCTGCATGTCACCTTCCTTCATCTATAACATAAGAATAATGACAGTTCTTTTTGACTTATGAGAAAGAAAGGACTTGACTACTGGAGTTTGAAAAATATTTGTAAACTATCCATATACATAGGCTCCTCTACTGGATTATGGTGCTTAAGACAGAAATTTTTTCTTTTATATTTTTGATGGCATCAGCACAGTTGTGGAGTCACAGTAGGTGCTAAGTTAATGAGTTAATGAATTAATGAGTTGATCTGATAAGGACTAAATATTTTCTTTATATATTCACTTTTAAAATTTACAAAATGACTTCTTGCTTGTTGTAATAAAATGAAATGCCAAAGCATGTTCAACAAAAATAAAAACTGTCCCCAGATGTACTATTCTTAATGGTTTGGCATGTAGCTTTCCAGATTTTTTCCTCTAAACCTATTTGACCTACATACTCACACATATGTTTACTCTGACAAATATATTCACATAAGTTTTATTTCCTTCCTTTTTTTCTTTATTTGCTTTAACCAAAAAAGGAACAATACCATACATATCATTCTATACACAGCCTTTGAAAAACTCAAGTATCCCATAGCTGTTGGTTGTATACTATTCCATAGTATTGATGTGCCATTTTACTTTTCTTTTCTTTTCTTTTCTTTTCTTTTTTTTTTAAGACAGAGTTTCTCTCTGTTGCCCAGGCTGGAGTGCAGTGGTGTGATCTCGGGTCACTGCAAGTTCCGCCTCCTGGGTTCACAACATTCTACTGTCTCAGCCCCCCAAATAGCTGGAACTACAGGCGCCTACCACCATGCCTGGCTAATTTTTTGTATTTTTAGTAGAGACAGGGTTTCACCATGTTAGCCAGGATGGTCTTGATCTCCTGACCCCGTGATCCACCTGCCTCCACCTCCCAAAGTGCTGGGATTACAGGCGTGAGCCACCGTGCCCAGACTATGTGCCATAATTTTTATGCAGTTCACTATAGATATTTAGGTTGCACTTATTTATTTATTTAACTCTTTATTTACTTATTTCCAGTATAAATAATGATGAAATAGGCCCTGGTGGTGGCTCATGCCTGTAATCCCAGCACTTAGGGAGGTAGAGGGGAGAGGATAGCTTGAGCCCAGGAGTTTGAGACCTGCCTGGGCAACATAGCAACGGCTTGTTCGCCACAAAAAGGAAAAAAAGCCAAAAAATGATGAAATAAAATTTTAAAATGTATTTTGACTACCTATAGGCATTAAATTTTAACTAACCCTAGCTCTAGCTCCCTATGGATCAAGTCTGCAGGAAAATTATGCAGGATTCCAAAGATAGACTTTGCTCTTAGCGGCTTATCAAGGCTTCCTCAGCTCTCTCATAATCCTAAAATGAGCAAGGCTTACTCAACAGCTGCTACCAGCCCTGGTTTCCCCAAATGGATCATCTTGTGGGCTTCAGCAGACTTGAGTGCGAACACGTTGGATGCTGGCCCCAATAACCTCCCCCTCTTTTCCACAAATGTCCAGGGCAGGGGCGGGGTTCTCCTTGCCTCTAACCATACATAGACAATTTTAGCAACAGCTTCTCTGGCATCTGTTTTACCGGGTTCTTAATCTCAGGAGCATTAGTAATTGATACCATAAATAATATCACCGGTGAGTGGCTGGAATCTTGGGATGGGCTGAGAATTTGACCTGGAGGTTCTGGGGGATCTGACAAGAGTAGTCTTGCGGTAAACTAATATCTGTGGCAAAAAAAAAAAGGGTGACTCTAGCACATAGCTGAGTGGACACGCAGGTTTCCCAGCCTGGAGGTGCTCCATAAATAAGATAAAGTTTCCTGACCTATCTCTGGGATTATTTGTAGTCATGGTAACAGCATGTGGTAGCTACAAGTCTGTTCTGTGACTAGGGGAGTGGGGCTTCAGACTTCAGGCTGCAAGCCAGAGGTTGCCAACAGGTGGTATGTTGTTAGTAAGCATGTAAGTGCTAGATATTGAAAAAATAACTTGCTGAAATTTAAAAATTGAGAAATTTTGCATAGAAGTCTGGATTTCTGGTATCTCTTGGGGCAAATGCAAAAGAAGATTTGGTAATTTTGAGGTCACAGTTTTATGTGGGTACCAAGTAGGGCCACCCTCTTGAAAGTGTCGTCAATTATCCAATTCGACAGTCTTCATGTAACCTGCTCCACTGGCATTTGAGTTTGCAACTTTTGGCTTGGCTGTAATATTTCCAACTCAAAAAATATGTTGCTGCTTATTGCTAAGCAGAAGAAGTAATCACTCACATGATGTAAATTTAGCGGCAAACTTCAGAATTCTTAATCCTCAATTATTTCTTCTTTTATTTACCAGAAGATAAAAATATCAACATTAAAATTGATTTGACAAAGTAATAGCCGACATCTGTCCTAGCAGAATTGTTATCCCCATGCTACAGATAAATAAACCGAGGGGCAGAGAGGTTAAGTACATTGCCCAAGTTCACCGAGGTGTAAGAGGTATAGTCAGTACCAGACAACGTCTGTGCAGAAATTGTACTTGGAATCAATGGATCTCATTTCTTCAGTCCCTTCCAAAGATAACAAATGCCTCCAGGTAGAGGGAAACTTGGAGTGTTTGTCAGCTGAGACCAAAGGATAGTTAGTTGACAGCTATAGTTAGTCTTCAGCTTACAGGTGTGCTAGGGTATGCCCTGACGGAGGGTGGACAGGGCACTGAGAAGAATCTTCTAGTTAAAGATCAGGACTGCACAGAGGGCTTGGGAAGGACCCTGATGTTCAGGAGAATGGAGTTCAAAGAATATTGCTGATAGAAAAAAGATAACCTTAGGATAAAAAGAATATTGCTGATAGAAAAAAGATAACCTTAGGATAAAGAGCAAAATATGCATCCTGAGGACTCAGGGAAACCAAGGCTCACCAACATGACTAAGGGGATTTTGGGCTACGTGTGGAGGGTGAGGTTGGAGTCAAAATAAAAATGTAAAATAAGTTGAAGCTTATGAAAAAAATAAGGAAACTCCTTTTTGCTAGAATACGCTCAGTCACTTAAGGGAGTGCCTATAACGTTTGACAGGCAGGAGAGGGGAGAAGCAAAGTGGCCTCAATTTCTGACAAATCCCTGTTTCCTTCACCAAGAAGGTGTCTAAATACTGGCAAGTGTAGAACAGGCATAAACCAACAGGAATTGAAACCCCTAATAGGCGAGAAGAGAGTATAAGAGCCCTAGAAAAAAGGGAGGTGTGACTCAGTGGGGGCACTCTGCATTTGGGATTTAGAACGGCCTGGTTGACTCCAGACTCAGCCTGACTCTAGCTGTATAACCTTGGTCAACTTTTCTTCTGTGAACCTCAGTTTTCCCAGGATTGCGGTTAGGATTAAATGTGCTATGTGTATTAAATGCCTGGCACGTAGCAGACCCTCAGCACAAAGCTGGGTGGACATGCAGGCTTTCCAGATTGGAGATGCTCCATAAAGGAGATAAAGCTTCCCGACCTGTTGCTGGGATGATTTGCAGTCATGGTTACAGTATTTGGTAGCTGCAAGTGCTTTCTGTGCCTCAGGGAGTGGGGCTCCAGATTTCATTAAGCTCAATTCTTCAGCCCAGATGAATCTAAGTATAAGGGCACTAGAGAAATGTATAGATGAGACAAGGAAATGGTTAGTGATTATTAAGAACATGGATATTGAGAGAGGTCCTGGAAACATTGGAGAAGGGCAAACATCATTATTTTGAAAGAGAAGTTGGGAGGAAGAAATTTTAAATGCTATAGACTTGAGGTGAAACCCAGGAAATATTCTGAAATGTATTAGTGAGCAGATGACTTGAGAGTACTTGGAAAACACAGCAGTGATGTCAAGGAGTCAGCTCAAGATCATTAAGAAACAATTATTTCAGGCAAATACCATTTTATCTTTATGTCAGAATTACTGAGCTAATTGGTTAGGAGAAGGCTATCACATAGCAAATCACACAATGAATGGGACATTTGATGAAGATTTTACGATATTTTGGGGACAAAATGGTGAGTCATGGATTGAATGACAATACAGCCCAAGCTTGTAGAACTGAAATACTGTTAATGAGTTGACCACTCTAACTTCTTGAGGGAGCCCCCAGAGCTACACTACAGTGGGTTTGTACTTAGCCTTATCTTCACCAAAATCTTTGTTAGCAATTTAGAAGAAAACAGATTGTATATCAGAAAAATCTGTAACATATTATCACTGAGAGAAGAAAATAAGACACCGAACAAGGGAATCAAGATTAAAAAGTATATTAACGGTCTTCAAAATGGGTCAGTAATTAAAATTAGCGAACTTAACAGAGGTGTGTATTTATTCCTACTTTTAAATTCCAATATGTTTAGAATGTACTGAAAAAGGGGAGAACTATGTTGAAAATCGTATGTGAAAATAAATCTGTTTTTCTCTTTCTTTGTGGAGTTGTTGACTAGAACTTCAATACAAGTCAAAGCATGTTGTGATTCTTAAAATAGCAGGTTCAATTCTAAGCTGAAGTGACTAGATTAAGTAAGAGAATACACTGGACTCCCATCAGACTATGTGTATAGTAGTGAAAATAGTAACAGTGGTGATAGAGGTGCTGTTAGTGGTAATGGCAGCTAATATTTTTTGAGCATTTCTCTACCCTACACAGTTTTTCCGTGGAAGTAATAGCTTAATATACATAGCAGCATTAGACTAAGGGCTGAAAGAACTTTAAAATCTCAATATAGTAAAATTTTATTCTTGCCTCTGTTGCATACCATGGGTCAAGGGAGAGATGTGGGTGAAGAAATGCAGTCATGCAGAGACTCAGGTTTTTTTAATTTTGTAGCTCCACCCTCCTGTAGGTTCTTGGAGCTGTTTCCATTCAGTAGGCAGATGGAGAAAGAGGGAGGATCACACACAAAAAAGATGGACTAAACCAATTAGTAAGGAAAAATAAGAAAATGTGGAAATTTGCTTTTAACCTTCTTGAATGAAAAACAACAACCATTTACTCCATTTAAAAGCACTGATTTATTTGCCAGAAAAGCACACACACAATGTCAGACTTAGTCTGAAAGTGGTATGTATCCTTAGGCCCACCTTCCCTTTCTAGAAGTCAGTCATATGGTCTCTCCTAACTACAAGGGAGGCTGGAACATGGACTCCAGTGTGCCCAAGAGGATAAGCAGAGCACAGATGCTGATAAAAACAAACTGTAGGTACTATTTCTTTTAATGTTCAACATACATCTATGAGGTAGAAAATACTACCAACCCCATTTTGAAGAAGGAAATAAACAGATTCAATGATGGCACAGTCCAGAGCTGTGTATTATACTTAAAGAAAAATAATGGCAAGAAACGTGTTTCAAAGCAAGGGTTTTGTTTTTGTTTTTGTTTTTTTTTCAATGGGATATTTATAGTTATTCCATGGGATCTCTATACAGGAAATAGGATCTTCATAGTAAAAGTTTGACAGAACTGTTTCTATATAACCTGGAAAGGATAAGATGACATGGATGCTATGATAAATATCTTTCAAATGGATGATGAGTTGATTTCAACTTGACTTGAAATTATTTTCTAGAAACTAGCGGCATTCTATTTACAGTCATGATTCCTGGCATTGGTAAGAACTCTTTGAACCAACCTAGATGCCCATCAATAGTGGACTGGATAAAATCCAGAAATGTGGTACATATACACTATGGAATACTATGCAACTATAAAAAATGAGATCATGTCCTTTGAAACAATGTGGATGGAACTGGAGGCCATTATCCTATGTGAATTAATGCAGGAACAGAAAACCAAATACGGTATATTCTCACTTATAAGTGGGGACTAAACATTGAGTACACATGGACACTGGGACACATTTGAGGGTGTAGGGTTAGGGGAGCAAGAGAATTGAAAAACTACCTATTGGGTATTATGCTGATTCCCTGGGTGACAAAATTATCTGTACACCAAACCCCCATGTAACACACATGCACATAAACCCCTTGATGTTAAATAAAAAATAGAAAGAAAAAAATGTTCCTATGCAGGCAAAAGGAGTACCTCTTATGGATATTGTTGAAGGAACTCCCAAATTGGGTAGAAACATCTGTTCTATGATTTTGTGGAATAAAAAAGACGCTATCTGTAGTTTAAACTTTTGCCATGGGGCTCTACTTTCTTAGTTGGCATTATGGCTGGAAATAGTCTTCTACAACTTTACCACGTGAACACAATAAATTTTATTTAATTTAGATGAACTGGGCAGGGTGTGTAAGTGTGAAGTTGTGGGAGTGGTGGTAAAGAGGAAGTAGGATATAAACAAACTGGTCTGAATTAGGTATTACGAATGAATAAAATACTATTAAAAATAAATTTAGTTTTATTCTATTATTTTCAACTAGATTACTATGACCTCCTTTTTGGATCTATTTTTAGTGACTAATCCTGACATTGTGTATGTGCTTTTCTGGCAAATAAGTCAGTGCTTTCAAATGGGGTAAAAGGTTGTCGTTTTTCATTCACGAAGATTAAAAGCAAATTTCCATATATTCTTATCTCCCACACTAATTGGTTTAGTCGCTTTTTCTTAATATTGTATTACAAATGCAAACTAAATTTCAGACCCTGTTCTAAGGATTAAAAACTACATTAGGGACATTTGAATGAATGAGAAACATATATTATAAATCATTTTGTTCCTTAAGACAAATCTTTGAGGAGTTTCTACTAATACCTCACTTACATGAAAATGACATAGTAAAATTTAATTTAACTTTAAAACATTCCTTTATTTAGATAAATTTTTATTAGACTGGAGTTCTTATTCCCTTCTTCCTTCCCCTTCTTCTCTGCCCACCATCTGCTTACTCTTAAGTTTGTGTTTTTTTGTACTTGATTAAGTTTGTTGTTTTTTCTTCATTCTTGATTAAGTCTGTGTGATTTTTTAAAAGAAGCTCTCACCCACAAATGTTGGCAGTGGTTAGGTGTCTTGGACTCTAGAGCCCTAAGAGATCTTGAGAGGAAGTGGATGGAGTTGGGAGGAGGGGCGGGGCATGGAGCTGCTAGAATAATAATTTGCTGAACTGACTAACAGTTTCTATGATTCAAATGAAGGACTTGACTGGTGTTGTGTAGACTCAGTCCTACCAGAGGAGGGCGGAAGGCGTGGGCAGGAGTTCCAGCTCTCCCTTCCATGAATTATGGAACCTTAGGCGAGTGGTTTGAATCTTCCAAACCTCTGTTTCCACATTTAAAACATGAGAATAATAAGATGACCTGCCCTATCTTCATCCACTTTTCAGAGTAATGTGTCAATATTGCAATGGATGTGAAAGTGCTTTCTTTTTCCCTCACTTCCACCTCTCTTTTTCTTTTTCTTTTTCTTTTTTTTTTTGGAATTTAAAAATTATTTCATGGACCACAACAACCAAAAGATACCTAACTTTTGGGCAATTTTCTCAGAATCACCCTTAACGTTTTACAGGGTGGAGTTGTGGAAAGGGCTGATTGAATGAGTCTCCTCTCTGGGGCTCCAAAAACCTAGGAGATTTGTGCCGCGAAAGAAGCATTCTGGGGGAAACGCTTCACTTCCTCGAAGAGACAGGACAGAGGCATCTTCAGCAGAGAACATTGTTCTGCTTTTGGGGGAAATAATGGCTGAAGAACAACTTCCGTCACACAGGAAGCGGCTGGGATAATTGAATTCCTTGAGGGTAAGAGTCAAGGGTGGATCTGGTTTTGTCATTAACTCAGTGCGCAGTTCGATGTGGTGGCCATGAAAATGCACCCTGAGGACTTGGGAATACGGGGAAAATGATTGACCAAGGGCCTAGATGCTGCTCCTGAAATCCACTGCCTCCTTCACGCCGAGGCCACGCCTCTCATGAGTGCTGCATCCAGAGTGAGCACAGCTAGGATTCTGAGGCAAGACCATTCCTGGGAGATGTAGGGGCTGGGAGCTGACTCTGGCTGGCCCAAAGAAGCCCCAGCGGCCTCCTCGAATCTTTTTCTTAGATGGCACAGTGGTCTAGGGCTCTTCCATCCAACCGTCTCTCATTCTCTTCTTTACTCCAGGTCAGACTTGCTTCCTGGTCTGAGTCTCCCATCTTTCTCCCTTTTCTCTCACACAGCCGTTTCCTCTAATAAAATGTTTGTACATTTAATCCCACTTTGACTTCTGCTTTTTGTAGGATCCAGAATAACACAATTGGCATATCGTATAAATCGCTCAGCTTCACCTTTTATATCTTGCAAATTGGGAGAAATGGGGGACAGAAAGAGAAGCTAGAAGAGCAAAGGGGAACCGAGGTTTATTCACTTACATGTCCATGACAGAAGGAGACATACACAATTTCACATAATTATTTCACCAATTTAAATGTGCTAGGTAGTTGTGGTGTCTTACAGAAGAGGAAGCCTATGTTCAGAGAAATTAAATAACTAGCTCAAGTTCACATAACTAATAATTGCAGAGCCTGGATTGGAACCCAGGTTTCTTCTAACTTCATGGTTTTGTCTTTTCTTCCACTTGCTGTCCTTTTCTGGATGTTTTATTGTGAGGACCAAATGAGATAACAAGTGTGAATGCCCTTTGAAAACGTAAAAAAGAAAAAGTGTTACTCCAAAGCCAGAGGTATATTTTTATTGCTTGCAGTCAGGTTCACTACATCTTATGCAGGATAGTGCAAAGTGAAAATGTGGGTCTCCTTGTTCAAATTTATTAAGCATTTCAAGATGGCAATGTCAGAGCATGAAACGATGGGACTTCCTGAGTGTGAAACTCATGAATCTAGCCCTGGTAACAGAATCGTCAATATGGGGCAATCAAATTGAGCTTGTGGGCCATTTTCTAGAAGAATAAATTCTAAAACTTGATAGTTCAGAGAGATAATGTAGAAAAGAAAGCCCTAGCTTTCAAAGGCTCTCAATGCAGTAGAAATGACCTCTGGCTATCTTTAGAAGTCACCACGCATGTTAAACAAAAACAGAGACTTCTGGGCCCAAGAGATCCAATAATGTTTATGGGAAAGCAAGGGGCAAAGGGCAGGATGTGCCTGTAGCAGTTCCCTCCCAGGTCCTGTGTTTCTGGTGCTGGATGCCTAGGCTTCATCTAAAGACATTAAGGAGTTTAATGACTCCAAACCTTACCTCATGGAAAAGAACAGGCCCTGCTGCCTTTTCTGTCCAGCTGTATAAAGTCATGCTTACTAAATTAGTTCTCGGCTCAGTTTTTGGGGCAGCCTGCTTTCTTGAGGGCAGTGCTGCTGTCTTCAAGTATGGGGCAAATGTTCATCATGGGCCACCAGAAACCCATACTCACTTCACTTAACCAGATGAGTGGCAGCGTGGTCCTGTGGAGGCTTCAGATCCAAATTGCCTCATTAAGGCTGCCAGGCAAAAAACCAGTATGATTCCTCCTGTGGCTGGGGACATCTTGTGTCAGGTCAAATATCTATTTGTCTGGAGAAACCCAGATGAGCCTCTTTGTAAGCAGTGTGAGGCATACATGCACATTATCCTGGTCCTTGGTGCAGCTAGTTTCCAGTAAGCATACGGATCCTTTTAAACTAGGCAGGGAAATCCATCAGCATTGTCCTCATTCCTGCTTGGATTTGACCTTCCACTTTGATCTTTTGACATGGTTAATAAGAGCTACTCTATCATTTCATGGCATATAAGCTGGTGACAGCCTGGAGGAAAATGATCATGAATCTTAGAGTTACTGAGTGGTAGGGACCTCAGTTGTCCACCCTTATGTCTTTGGGCAATCTAGCACCAGCCTCATTTCTTATCACTTCCTCATTTGTTCTTTGTGCAAACTAATGCCATACTGTTTTATACATATTCACTTCTGCAGAGTCCTTTAACTGGCCTGGAATACCCTATGTAGAAAGTAAAAAGTTTCCTCTTCAAAGTTTCCCTTCTTGTTAAAGAATAAATCATAAGTGTTCGAAATAATAGTTTCTTTTAAAGACTAACTTACTTCAAGCCTCCTTGCTTTGTGCTACTAACTCTTTGTTAAGCCCTGTCCTATGTAACTGTTGGACATGCTCACAGACATGTTCCAGCTCACAGCCAATGCCCCTTCCTTATTTGGAAATGTTATTGCTTCCTTAAACCTTTCATAAGCAACTTTCTCTCCTTCTTTGTTCTTCCTTGCACTTACCTATTTAGGAAAGTTTTAGGTTATTAGCAAATCGGGTATTAGTTTAAGATTGTGAGGTCCAGCCCCAGCCAATGGATGCAAGACACAGTAGTAAGGACAACCCAAATGTGTAAGGGATAAATATGTCTTCTTTTCCTTTGTTCAGGTGTGCTCTCACCATTGTTCCATCTGCAATTGAACACCCTTTCTGCAGAAAGTAAAGATTGCCTTGCTGAGAGAGAGATCTTTTGTCTCCGTGCTGACATTTCTTCATGGCACAGATTATCTATTTCTAACACCTGTCTATTTTGTTCATGTGGGAAACTCTTACTTTTAAAAACTACTGCTGAGAAATGTCAATAGCTTGCTCAGGGCCTCATTCCTCTCTCTCAGTATTAACTGACGCTTAGTCATGATCTACTGTATGTTGTCTTTCCTATTAGTTGTTGTGAGCTTAAAGGCCTGGAATTGTCCTTGCTGGTCTCCATAAGCCTGGGTACTGTGGGATGTAAACCATAGTAGATTTTCATTAATGATTGGTGAACAGAAGTGAATGAACGAGTCATCCCATATCCAGAATATCTCTCCCAGGGTCTTTCTACAGAACCAGATAGTTTCCTAGCCTGCATTCTCTTAGTCTGGTCTCAGTGGAAATGTAAACATTGTCTTTGTATAACAAAATGTGGACCATACTCAGTCTTTACCTTTCACAGAGAAACAATACTTGCTTCTTTCATAAAGTTGTACAGGCAATTTTGTTTTGTTTTGTTTTTGTTTTTGTTTTTGAGATGGAGTTTTGCTCTTGTTGCTCAGGCTGGAGTGCAGTGGCACAATCTTGGCTGACCACAATGTCCACCTCCTAGGTTCAAGCAATTCTTCTGCCTCAGCCTCCTGAGTAGCTGGGATTACAGGCATGCACCACCATGCCCAGCTAATTTTTATATTTTTTAGTAGAGACCAGGTATCTCCATGTTGGTCGGGCTGGTCACCTGACCTCAGGTGATCTGCCCACCTTGGTCTCCCAAAGTGCTGGGATTACAGGTGTGAGCCACCACACCCGGCTAGGGAGTTCTTTTTTTTTTTAATTTTTTAATTTTTTTTTTTTTTTTTTGGTAAACTTTCAGCTACATTCAATGCTCTTTCCAGAAATTTCTACAGGAATGAGTCATAGCAATAAGGGGGTTTATTCTACCAGTTTATTCTTTGATAATATTCTGAAGGCCAGGATACAATCAGCATGGCTTAATGGACTGTCCAGCTCTAATAAAGTCACTCCTGGGTGGTGGTTGATTGAGTCTCCAGTTTGGGAGAGAAGAAAAATTTTCCCCAAAGATCAAAGGGGACCCATGTCTTGGAACTAAGGATGAGGTAAATCAACACGTCATCAAATAATTCCACAGACTGGAATAGTTTCAGGATTGTCAGAGGTCCACTCCTGGATTATAGTATTTATATCATCCACTGTTTATACCTGGAAGTGTTTAGAATCAATTCTATTTCACCTTTCCGGCTGAGAGTCATGGGACAGTTATTTTATAAGAGGAAGATACCGGCATATTAACTAAGTATCATTTCACATTTTGGAGAAACATTAAAGATGATTTGTAAGACCATGACCAAGCCGGTAACAAATTGGAAACATTTTTCAAAACCAAAAACATTTTGTTAGCATAGATCTTTTGAGTGGAGAAATAAAAGATATGACAGAAAAAATCCTAGGTTTATGGTAAAGAAAACACAGATGTCCATTTCTGTAGGCTGTAAGAGTTTTCAGCCTGTGATGTTTGCAGATGCCTCCTATGTGCTGGGTACTGCACGACAGGATAAGGCTTTAACTCTATGGGATAAGGCTTTAACTCTGTTAGAAATTCAGATTTGTCAGAAGTACACACAAGCTGTGGTTTGTTTTCATGGCGAAGATTAGAGGATGGGTGGGTGAGATCCAGTCAGTCATATCTTTACCCCATGAACCAGAGAGGAGGCTGCCATGATCCCATGGAAGGTGGTCTCTACCTGATGACCACATGGAAGGTGGCCTGCCTTTGTGCCTGAGCACTCAGCCTTTTAGTGACTGACTGCTGCACGGTAGAGCAGGCAAGGCTGGTGAAGTAACAGTACCACGTTACTGCCCCAGGAGGATTTCAGAGATAAGCCTGGACATATTAGTGGTAAGAGCTCCCTCTGAGGGGTTGACAAAATCTGTCCTGAGATCGGCCATGAAAGGAATGTAGGCAGGACCACATGTAGATGTCTCAGATTTGTTTAGGTCTGCCCTGATTTCAAAGATCTTGTCTCATTTTTAGACCATGTCAGATCAATGGGTCAGATCATGTTGTCTGATTTTTAATTCAAAAACTATGGTTATGACCAATGTGGATAATTTGCAGAGGGTATCATCCACCCTTCAGATGATTATATGCTTCTCCCGGAAGGATTTCTTTGAAATTCTGAGAGGAGAAGCACATTGAGTCTCTTACACTTCAGGGAAGTGTTTTCCAAACTGTTTTCCAAGGAACTGTTGATATGTGTTTATCAAAAATCAAGGGTTGTGGTTTAATAAATATTGGGAACACTGGGCTTAACAAAGTTAAGCAGACATATTTATGGAGGGACTTCTCAGAGTTCTTAATTTGCTAATATAAGTTGTGATTCTCTAAGACAAAATGAGAGATGTTTTCCAAACTTATTGCCTAAGAAAACATATTGCTCTGACATCTTCTAATGGTATAATTCAAAAAGAACTCTCTTTAGAAAATATAGTTTGAAAATAGGGTGTCTTTATAGTTTGTCATCCAAGCCAGGACAATTTTGAGAGAAAAAGGGGCACTGTTAGTATCAGTACAAGTGAAGCTAGGCCTGTGCAAGAGAAACTGAAGACATCTGATCACCTTACTTAGAAGGCATAGGCTTAGCTTCTTTGAGAGCTAACTGGATGGGAGACTTGGAGCACTAGGATTTTTAAGGAGAAGGTGGCATTGATAGAGACTGTTGTTGGGAATGCAGGAGGCATCAATAACAAATTCACAGTTGACTTAGGGATCCTTGTGCACCACAAAGGAGGAGGACTTTGGAAGACTCCTTGGCAGAGCTACAAACAGTAGCCATCAGTAATAGAGGTGGGAAATGCATTGCCATCCTCAAGCAGAGCCTATCTGCCATGCAGCTGACCTTACCCAAGTGCTGTATTTTAGCAGAATAACGTGCTCACAGGTGGCATCAGGTCTCAGTATGAGTGCTCATGACCCCTACTTGTAAAACGGCCAATTGCAAAAACAAACAAGCAGCTTCAAGCACCTTGGGAAAAGAGAATGCCATTTCACTCAAGATGTGCCAAATAAAACAGTCTAGAAAAAACAAAATAAATAACTTTCTTGGGCCTAATGAGAAACGGCAAATGTTTCTAATTCAGGCTTCCTCTGAGCCTCGTCCCTTGATGGGTCATTGGAACATGGTCTTGCCAAAGTTGCTGTTATTTGCCCAGCTGATAACCTGCCTCACAGTTGGCTTAGATGTCCTGGGCTTCCTCTGAATGGTTGCATGTATTCCACATAGCATAGTGTCCAATTCCTGCTCTGTATATCATACAATTTCACAAATCTTCCATCAACTAAGATCTTCTTTTTCTTTTGCCTGACTCCTAATCCTGGGGCCTCAACTGGAGGAAGACTACTGGAAGATCACCCCAACATTCTTCTGTCCCCAGATCAGAAGCAGCAAGGTCTACATCATTTATTATTTCAATACATATTTTTTGATAAGTATTTTTAAGCAGAAAGTAAACGGCATGATTAGATTTCAAAAATTTGGAAATAATCCCCCGGCCACAGTGAGAAGACTGAATTGAAAGGGACAAATTTGGGAGCAGGTAGTTCCGCAGGGAGGATTTTGTAGGAGTCCCCCCATCTGTGCTAGAAGCTGAGAGATCTCAGATCCTCCAGCCTTCAAACTGATTCTCCTGTTTATCTTGTGTAGCAAAAGGATAGGAGTTGGCAGCAGACTGTAACAAAGACTTATATTGTATATAGATTATTAGTAGACGTTTACAATGATCCCATGTAATCCTCACAGCTATTTTGTGAATTTAGAAGTGCAGGGGTTTGCATTTCCATTGCTGAGACAGGAAACTCTGGGGTTCAGAGTGGTTTAGTATTTCTGCTGAAGGCCACTGTCGTGGTTAATGAGGGAGCCAGGACTAGAACCCGTCTCCCAATTCCAGTCCTGAAAGTGTTTTACCTTAGCAAACTCCTCATTAGACAGCAGTTCTTTTGGAGTTCAGAGCATCTGTGGTGCAGTGTGTGAGGGGACATGGCGGGCATATCTCACCACTCAAGGCTGAGAAAATATGTCTTCTCCATGCAGGCGAGGCTTGGACTCCTGTTTCATGAAAAGGACAGGTTTAGCCATTGTACTGGCTTGAATACTGCTGTATAAATTTATATATTTCCTAGAACCTTAAAATGTGGCCATGGTTGAAAGTAGGGTCTTTGCAGATGTAATTAGTTAAGATGAGATCATATTGGAGGCGGGTGGGTCTTAAATCCGACGTGACTGGTGCCCTTAAACAAAGAGAAGAGACAGAAACAGAGACACATCGGGAAGAATATAATTTAACAATGGAGGCAGGGACTGGATTGACGCATTTACAAATAAAAAACTCCAAGGATTGCCAACAACCACCAAAAGCTAGGAGAGAGGCCTGAAGCAGATTCTTCTTCAGAGCTCTCCAGAGGGACCACCTTGTTGCCATCTTTATTTCAGACCTGTGGCCTCCAGAACTGTGAGAGAATACATTTCTGTTATTTTAGGGCATCTAGCTTACGGTACTTTGTCAGGGAGGCCCCAGGAAAGTAACATAGCCATGCTTTGGAATAGGGCTGTCCGATAGAAATATACTGTGACTCACATACGTGATCTTGAATATTTTAATAGCTGCATTAAAAAAGTAAAAAAAGAGCAAATCAATTTAGTAATACATTTAATTTTGCCCAATATGAAAATATGTTACAACGTAATGATAAGTATGTGAGGTGAAGGCTATGTTAATTAGCCTAATGCAATCATTCCACATTGTATACATGTATCATAACATTGCATTCTACCTCACAAATATATACAATTATTATTTGTCAACTAAAAATTAAAAAATTATTTTAACACGTAATCCATATAAAATTATTAATGGTATATTTTACATTTTTTTTCACACCAAGCCTTTGAATCTGATGTGTATTTCACACATATAGCACATTTCAAATTCATACTATTTCACGTCCTCAACTGTCACATGTCACTAGTGGCTTTCATACTGGATAATGCAAGGTTGGATTTTCTTTTTTTATTTTTATTTTTATTTTTAATTTATTTATTATTATTATACTTTAAGTTGTAGGGTACATGTGCATAACGTGCAGGTTTGTTACATATGTATACTTGTGCCATGTTGGTGTGCTGCACCCATCAACTCGTCATTTACATCAGGTATAACTCCCAATGCAATCCCTCCCCCCTCCCCCCTCCCCATGATAGGCCCCGGTGTGTGATGTTCCCCTTCCCGAGTCCAAGTGATCTCATTGTTCAGTTCCCACCTATGAGTGAGAACATGCGGTGTTTGGTTTTCTGTTCTTGTGATAGTTTGCTAAGAATGATGGTTTCTTTCTCTTCTTTCTTTCTTTTCTTTCTTTCTTTCTTTCTTTCTTTCTTTCTTTCTTTCTTTCTTTCTTTCTTTCTTTCTTTCTTTCTTTCTTTTCTTTCTTTCTTTCTTTCTTTCTTGTCTCTCCCTTCCTTCCTTCCTTCCTTCCTTCCTTCCTTCCTTCCTTCCTTCCTTCCTTCCTTCCTCTCTCTCTCTCTCTCCTTCTTTCTTTCTTCTTTTCTTTGTTTCTTCTTCTTCTTCTTCTTTTTTTTTTTTTTTTCCAGACGGAGTTTTCCTCTGTTGCCCAGGCTGGAGGGAAATGGCATGATTTTGGCTCACTGCAACCTCAGCCTCCTGGGTTCAAGTGATTCTCCTGCCTCAGCCTCCTGAGTAGTTGGGATTAAAGGCACGTGCCACCGTGCCTGGCTTTTTGTTTGTTTGTTTGTTTTGAGACAGAGTCTTGCTCTGTCACTGAGGCTGCAGTGCAGTGGCGCGATCTCAGCTCACTGCAAGCTCCGCCTCCGAGGTTCACGCCATTCTCCTGCCTCAGCCTCCCAAGTAGCTGAGACTACAGGTGCCTGCCACTGCACCCAGCTAATTTTTTGTATTTTTAGTAGAGACAGGGTTTCACCGTGTTAGCCAGGATGGTCTCGATCTCCTGACCTCGTGATCCACCCGCCTTGGCCTCCCAAAGTGCTGGGATTACAGGTGTGAGCCACCGCACCCGGCCACCTGGCTAATTTTTATATTTTTAGTAGAGACAGGGTTTCACCGTGTTGATCAGGCTGGTCTCGAACTCCTAACCTAGTGATCCACCCGCCTCAGCCTCCCAAAGTGCTGGGATTACAGGCAAGAGCCACTGCGCCCAGCCAAGGCTGGATTTTCTTCTCCCTGCCTTGCTAGTGTGCATTGCATTTCTTCACTGAAGGCAGGAGGGGGAACAAGAAGGAAGGCCTTTTCCCTTACAATCCTGCCTCCTGGTGCTCTCTCAGTTCCTATTGATTTGTTCTACATACACAGTCCCTCAGATACCCACTGCTTCTCTGCTGGGGGACATCAGGGTCAGCCCTGCCCCTGGTGCCACCAGAATATCTTACAAGGAGGAGCTGGGGCAGAATTTCTTTCTAGACTTGCTGCTTCCTCAATATGGTTCCAGGACCTGTCCTAGGACCTCTTATTGACTTGGGTCAATCTTGTTTTAGCCCTCTGCTTTCTCCTGGGGGCAAGTATTGTCAGTCCTCTGGCTCCATAGCTGAACCCCAAATCTCCATTGTCCCAAAGCACATATTTAAGCACATGTTCTTCCTTTCCTCCCTTACACTACTGCCAGGAGTGAGGAAGCAGGCGAAAGTCTGAATCTGACACTGACAGATTCTCATGCCGATTCTAAAGAGATGCCCAAGACCAAATGTTATAAAGACAAACCATATGGGAACCCCAGCACTCTGGGCCATTAATAGGAATTTTTAAACGACTGTGATTGATGGCACGGCTCTTACAAGTCCAAGATCAATGAAAATGCATCTTGATCTTTTGAACTTGCTCGTTTTATCTTGGATCCTTTTTCTGTACAATGAGACCCACTTCTGTGATGCCTGGAGGCATCTGGAGCCCCTGCAATGGATTTGCCATCTATGCCCTTGCCAGCCAGCTGGAATGGCGTAGGAATGGTGGAGGGTGAGAGCCTTGGAAACTAGAATTCTCATTGCAATACTAGATGCCAAACCGGTCCTTACAAAGTGAAAATTTCACAGTCTTCCCAGAGAAAGACTCTGGACCAAATTAGGAACATCACCCACATCGTTACTGATCCGGGGATGTTTAATTAATAAATGTTCATTAGGTAAACATTTGTGTTCTTGAGTTTGTTTATGTGCCCCCATTTACTTGGGCATGAAAATAATTCCCTTTCTTCTTCCCCCACATTGTTCCAAAGTAATGAAGAAGGATTTGGTAGAGAATTTGCCTTAGTTTGGAGTCTTGAACTCCTCTCCAGATCTGAAGGCCCATCTCCCAAGAATACATAGGTGAATATAATTTTGCATGCAATTTCAGGGCATTCACAAGCCTTCTGGGACTCATCCATGACCCTCTCACATTAAGGACAATTGGTGCAAGAAAACTATTATGGGCTCCAAGTGAGACCATAAGATTGAGGTGGGACACTATGCTGTTTGTTTAAAAAGAGGCAGAAAACTGTATCTTTTTCTTGCTTTATGTGTTTCTCAGAAAGCTACAATGCTGCTTTATGAAGATAGGTTCTTTGGTCAAATGAGTTTGGGAACCACTGAACCAGTTACTTTCTCTTCACTTCCACTTTGGAAGTTAATGATACAAAGCAACATATTGCATGCTTTTAAGACATTCAGAAGAAATTCCAAATTAATTTGACCAGATAATCTTATTTTTGTCCAACACCTCAAACAATCCGCCGAATACGCTTTGGGAAACATTAAATCTGGACCATATAGATCATTGCATGTTTTGGTCTCTCCCATAAAAACCACAGGATTCTACTTTTCTCTCCACTGCAAACTATAGTGTATGTGTCTGCCTTTGCAGTGTCCTGGGTAGCATGGCCATTAGCACACATTGTTAAGTGTCGGGAGGCAGGGCCACAGATGAGTGCAGCAGGGCTGCCTTTTTTCCCATCCCCAGAAGTCATTATTATGCACATTGTTTTTGCTAGGGAGGATGACATTCTCATTGAATACAAAATTAACAATGTCCCCTGGAGTTGTGTAGTGGTGTGGTATTGGAGTGCAGACTTAGTTCTCAAAGGTGCTAACTGGCTTTTGCTCATTCTTTGGGTTGTGGACAACTAGGGCTTTGCTTTGGTCCAGCTGTCTGGAGTCACCCAATATGAAGGGCAGTTGTCAGGTTGTGTGGAGGACCTGGCTGAGAGAGGGACAAAGAAAATGTCTCCAAGAAGTTGGCATTGGAGGTTAGCCTTGAGGGACGTGAGGGGTTAATTCAGCAGAGATTCTTCTTGGCAGAGAGATGGCCTGAACAATGGTATGGGGGCTTACACGTCATAGAACAAGTGATCTGTGGAGCATATACTGGGAAACAGATCTGCATAACTGAAGGGTGTCTGACTGCATTTCCAGTGGTTCATATTCTAGAGAAGGCTGCAGCAGTATACAAACCTAACTTCATTTAAAGCTTGTAGTTTTGGTATGGTAGATAATAAAGGACCCCATAGAGTTAGGTGTCCGGAAGAACATTCCAAACCCTCATTCAAGGGCTCAAACTTGGACAATGGCCATACATGGTTTCCCTTTTTAAAACTTGCTTTTGTTGTTGTTAATTGTTAAGCCCTGGGTATTCTGTGAGAAACTTAATCCATCTGTTTCTGATTCTTTCACACTTAACTTATTGAAACCTTTGTAAGAGCTTTTGGATAGTGAACCATCCCGCAGAACCGTTTCCATAAGCCTTTTAAGCCTGTTTACTCTGAAGTAGGAAGTTGCTGTTTTGCCAAAAGAACACGAATCTTGGGCCTGAGGACTCTACCACTGGACATTCTGCCAATCTCATGGGCTTCCAACCCGGCCAAAGTGTCTCCCCATTCCGAATTGGAGGCTGCGGAGCTTCCCTCAGTTTATTGATAGAACAGACTCAGTTTTCTCCACCCTCGTAGCATCTATGAGATTGATCAGCTTCTTGGTACCTTCAGCTTACATAAAGTATGGAAGTAGGTGAGCTCAGCATGCAATTTTAAAAATGGTCATTTCCAAATAAGATTTTTCAAACAAGGTAACTCATAAGAACACGTGGATACTCATTCAGAGGACAGCTGCCTTTCCAATTTCCCTTGGCCCGTGATGTCAGGAACCACTTTTTACTTATCTTTGAATCTGCAGTATTTATTTCAGGGTTCAGTATAAGATAAATGCACAGAAAACGTGTGTTGATTGACTAACTACTGTCTAAGGGGTCAGTGTGTGAAAACAAAAACCACAGAAGTTCTCCTTAACCAAACTAAACTAAATTTAAAAATATTCTTAAAGAATTATTATCAGTATAGATATTAAAACATGTATTAGTTCTTAGAGGCAAGTTTTCCCTCTACTGTATAAAGACAAATTTAGTGCTTTAATAAAAAGAATGTCAAGTTTACCAGAATCCAAGGTGGTTTAATTTCCATGCGGGAGACTGGCTTGACTTGGAAAATATAACTGTTTTTCGTATGGAAAGTGAAAGACTGGTGACTGTATTGGTTCATGGCCACCGGTCTTAAGGCTTTTGTCATAATAGTTTTGATGAGCGTAGTCAGAATTTCCAGTGGAATTTGAGAGTTTGAAATATTAATGCCTCTGATCTGAGGGAGGAAAAACCCTGAGCAAAGTGGAATCAGGCAGGAGTTATGGACACAGGCAGCAGATAGAGGCTTTGGCACCAGAAGACTGAGTTTGACGATAATGGTGAAGGCTTATTAAGCACTCACCAGCTGCCAGACACTGTTCTAAGTGTCTAATTGGCATTATTTTATTTAATTCTCATAACAATAACAATCCAATGAGGTAGAAACTAGTATTCTTTCTGTTGACTAATGAGGAAACTAAGGCACAGAGATGTTATCACTTGCCTAAGGTCACACAGCAGAGGACGGACTTGATCTCAAGTAGTAGAACTCCAGTCTCGGTGCTCTTAATCTCTGCCTAGTAACAACACTGTTCATCAGCTATGCAATTTTGAGAAGGGCATTTTGGACCCTTGACTCTGGGTACTCAAGACCATGATTGGAATAATAATAATAATAGCTTTGCCTTGTCTTCAGCACAGGATAATTCTGTGGACCATTTCACGTAATGAATATGAAAACATCTGTATTAAAGCCCGAGATATACAATACTTACCTATTTATCTGGACAAGTGCCTGACTCAGAGTAATGGTTTAACAAATATTTTTTGAATAATGGAATGAAGAAGAATATATTTATAATAAAGCAAAACTCACTTTTTCTCCAAATCTGCTACATATTTATTCACACAGGCTCTTTTAACATGCCATAATTCTTGCAGGTAAATGTAAATCTTATACTTGATATAAACATGGTATAGACCAAACACCTCCCAATGATCACCTGCAATTTAGGTGCTGCATTTCAGGGTCTTTCTTCCTTGGAATCATCTTATTTAATAATGAATATCAGGTAAGGTGGCAAGCCTTATCATTCAAAAATTTAGATACATATCTATTGTCTATTCTGTTCTGTTCTTGAAAATTATGATAACTCAAGAGGTAGGTATCTCAGGGAAGAGCACTGTGAGGTGTGGCTGGAGCAGGAAATGTGTATCTCTTGTTTAGTGTTGAGTCTTGGCTCATAGAATAGAGCCTGGTTCATAATAGGTACTCAGATTTCTGTTGAAAGAACCCAGGAAGAGGTGTGGTGGTGGGATTAGCAGCAGCTAGTCACAAACTGCCTGAGCACTATGTGGGAAAGTGTTGGCCCAGGAGATAGTTGGGTATCTGGGAGACTTTTCATCCCAGGAGGCTGTTCCTGGGGGCCTTCCCGCTCAGCCATGGGAAGCTGCTTCTCTCTCTATGGAGTTTAGACTTTCCTGTGCACCCAGAGGTCTCTTTCTACAATCAGGAGCTGAGTGCTTAGACAAAGGGTGAGGTGAGCTTGGACAAAACTCAAGAGGGATATCTCTGCCTACACCCATACTTGGTACAGACACGTCCATGTATGCAACAGACACAAATACATGGAGATTGAACTGAACTAAATCAAGAGTCCCTGGATGATCTGCTGAACTCAAACAGAAACCACTTATGAATATTTTTCTGAACCTTTAATTGAAACCGCTCCTACAATAATAATGATAATAAAAACCCCAAACACACATGTGCACCAGAGAAATGAAAATACTCGTATGAATCAGTTTGAACTAAACTGACTTCCACATTTAAAAAAAAACTAATGAGCTCCTGGATTAAAATATTATCCAAACAGACCATTAACCAAACTCCTATTTCCTATATTTAAATTCATTTAAATAGAATTATTTAATTATTTAAACTAAATTCATTTAAATAGAGCTACACTGCATTTTATGCAAATAGTATGTTCAATGAAAGGTGAATGAACCTAGTTTTGAGAACTAAGCATATTTTAACAGTAGCAGAGAATGGAATACATAAAGTGACCTTACTCTGAATAGTTTTATGAAGAAAGATCCCGCTTGTGATGAGAATAATTTGATCCTGGTTTATCTTTTAAATCAATTTAGATTTCAATATCTTGGCTTTTCCTAAAAAGTGGCCCCACCAGTATTATGCTAAGTTAAATAAGCCAGGCACAGAAAGACAAATACTGCATGATCTCACTCATATATGAAATCTAAGAAAGTTAAATTCGTGAAAGCAGAAAGTAGACGGTTGGTTCCCAGGACTGTAGGGGTTGGGGAAAATGGAGAGATGGTGGTTAAAAGGTATAAAGTTTCTGTCATGGAGGGTAAATAAGTTCTGGAGACCTTATGTACAACATGATGACTATAGTTACTAACATTGTATTGTATACTTGAAATTTGCTAAAAGAGTTTGTCTTAAATGTTCTTACCATACCAAAAAGGGTAACTATTTGAGGTGACAGATACATTAATTAGCTTGATTATGATAATCATTTCACAATGTGTACATATATTAAAACATTGTATTGTACCTGTTGTATATAAATACATATAACTATTATTTGTCAAGTATACCTCAATAAAGCTGGGGAAGAAATAGCTGATATGGTTCGGCTATGTCCCCATCCAAGTATCATCTTGAATTACCACATGTTGTGGGAGGGACCTGGTGGGAGGGAGTAAAGCCAGGCCTTTACTGTGCTTTTCTTTTCTTTTTGAGATGGAGTTTCGCTCTTGTTGTCCAGGCTGGAGTGTGATGGCGCAATCTCTGCTCACTGCAACCTCTGCCTCCCAGGTTCAAGTGATTCTCCTGCCTCAGCCTCCCAAGTAGCTGGGATTATAGGCATGCACCACCACACCCAGCTATTTTTTTTGTATTTTTAGTAGAGATGGGGTTTCTCCATGTTGGTCAGGCTGGTCTTGAACTCCCAACCTCAGGTGATCCACTGGCCTCAGCCTCCCAAAGTGCTGGGATTACAGGCGTGAGCCACCACACCCGGTTTTTCCTGTGCTTTTCTAGTGATAGTGAATAAGTCTCATGAGAGCCAATGGTTTTAAAAAGGGAGTTTCCCTGCACAGCTCTCTCTTTGCCTGCTGCCATCCATGTAAGACATGACTTGCTCCTCTTTGCCTTCTGCCATGATTGTGAGACCTCCCCAGCCATGTGGAACTGTAAGTCCATTAAATCTTTTTCTTTTGCAAATTGCCCAGTCTCAGGCATGTCTTTAGCAGCAGCATGAAAATGGACTAACACAGTAGTCTACAAAAAATTTGGCCCCATGTCTACCAGCATACATGTGTAGATGCAGTTCAGCACCCCGGATGAGGCTGAGTGTTGGTTTTTATTGTTCCTTGCAGGTTCCTTTGTCATGAAACCTCTGCTTTGAAGTAATTTACTGAGCCTGGTCCAAAGAGTTTCTGCTATGGCCTCCTGCCCAGGTTTCTGATCAGGGTCTTGGGAGCTGCACAGACATCTGAGGCTTGGTCAGTGATGTCACTGTTCTCAGATGCAGGTGAGCCAAAAAGTGTCCAAACACTTAGTGGTGGTGGTGTCTCCAGTCTTGATCCAAAAGGAGCTGCCAGTAACTCAGGAATTGATGGAGGAACTACATGATGATGGCGCTCAGGCTCATCCAGTCTCAGGACATTCCAGAGATTTTACACAGTACCACATCACACATGGCATGGATGTGGTCTCCACCAACCTTTAGAGGTTCACATGCAAGTAAGGATGATCTGACTTCCCCACTGGGAAATGTCTGTTAATAGATTCTGGGGCCAATGAAATTGTGAAATATAAGTGGTTTTAGCTACATTGCTCAGTCACCCACCATAATCCTCCTTCTTAATTCCTTCACTATGCAACACTATACAAACACTACAACAATTCTCTAAACTTCATGAGTTATTGTTATATAAACCTGATACCTGTCAACAGGTAGGAAGGTTATTGTATTTCACTCAGCACTATCCTGATACTTTTTCTACCATGAGTAATTTTCAAGCTAAATTTTGTTTTAATTCGTTTTGTGTTAATTATTCTTTTATTTTTGCTTTTATTCTTATTATTTTTTACAATTTCTGTTAAAGTGCATATCCTCAATTCATTTGTAAAAATTAACTTTAGGAATCCTCTGAACCTACCTCTTTGCTTTATCTCACTGTTTCCAATAAGATTTTCCCGCGAGTTTTATCTGGGTCTATATTAGAGTGTCATAGCAAGAGTTTTAAATAATTTTCAATTTTTGGCTAATTTTAAAGCTCAATGCTTATTTCTACTACTCTGAAAGCATTGCTTCTGGATTTTCTCTCCATAGCTTTTCTTAAAAACTAAAAATTATCACACATTTAATACATAAAAAAAATTTTGTTATAAAAATCTGAAGTATATTTCTAGAGAGAAGTTATGGTTTTTTTCTTTCTGTAATTTCTTCTCAAGAAGGATGCACAGAATTGTGGCCCTTGCACCTAAACAGTTAAGTTTGCTGGAGTTTCCGTGAGTCTTCCTGACACAGGAATTCTCATCAATTCCCTACAATAATTATGGATAGTTTAGCTGAAGTTAATCATCATTGGTAATCTCCATCTTCTACAATTTGGTGAGCACCTACCATGTGCTGGGCACTGTTTTCTTTAAACCTACATTTTTAACTAATAGGTGTTTATTCTGTATGATCCCTATTTAAAAGATGTGAAATATAATGCTCAGAGAGGTTAAGTAACTTGTCCAAGGTCACATAGCTACTAAGAGGTAGGACCGGATTGGAGATGAATATGTTTGACCCCCAGAATCCATGCTCTCATCTGCAGGATGCTGGAGCCAGCTATACCAGGTCACCACCATGATTCTGCACATCTCTTTGCAACTCTGCCTTCCCTGACGTCGCAATGGTAGTTTGAAATCCTGTATTTAGACCATGGAAATCTGAAGATTGTATAAGTCAGAGCTTTTTGTAACCTTCGGAGACCTGCTTTTACTACTTTGCGTGTTCTCCTTTGCCAAAGTATTTCTCTGAAGAGGAAGGACACAGAGTAAACCTATGGGAGTGGTGAAGGGAAATGGTTTCCAGAAACCTTTGCCCAAATATGTCATACTAGTTTTTGTGGCTGAATGAGCTATAAAAACTTCCTCAGCCAGAGAGCTCTTATTGACCGGCACTCAATACCCATCCTCATTCCCCCACAAAGCACTTTTTATGGAAATTGCGTCAATATTTGCACACCCTTAACAAGGCCATGTCTCAATTCCTGGTACTTCAGCATCTCTTCTGAGTTTCTCACACACTCTTGGGTAGAAAGGGGATTCTGCAAATCTAGTTAAACCAAATCTTCAGGGACTGATTACACAGGTCATGGATAATCCAAGCCCTCTTTTCCCCTCCTTCTTTTCACCTTCTGGCCTTTTTACTGCTCATTAGCACCTCGGCCAGAGACCTGGGCTTGGGAAGGAGTGAGTGGGTGTGGAAGTCCCATCGGCCCCTCTGGCTTCTGGCCAGCAACCCTTGTGTAGCTTTTGTTGGGAGGAGTAACCTAGAGACGAGGTAAATGGATCCCTGGCATATGTGGGGTTTTATTCAGCCGAGTTACCGACATCAGCCTCACCCACTCCCAGCACTGCTTACACTGATGCCACAAATCATTAAGTATTGGTTGCATTAACTGTCGTCCTACTCCATGGTTATTTAATTTGCTTCAAAATATTTCACTGGTGGCGAATTTAGTTAACACTATTTGTGAATCTGGCTGAGCATTTTGCAGTGAGGAGAAAGGAAGACAGAGAAAATTCAAATTAAATAATGCTCGTAGGATAGGACTTGAGAGAAGTAAAAGGCTACTTTCTATGTGAAGATTTCAGGGCTATCTCATGAGCTGCTGCCCCTTAGTGCTTCCTGAAACTCTACTAGGAAGATGAAATATTTTATTCCATATCACTCCTTCCTGAAAAAAAACCTTACATATGTTGAATCATTATTAAACAAAAACATAAACTTTAGTAAAATCTTTGGGTATGGTTGTTTACTTGGCTGTGCACTTACCTGCTGATTAATACATTCATTTATACAATACTTGAGCATTCACCATAAGCTGGATACAGTGCTTGGAATGTATTGCTGAGTAAAACAGACAAGGTCTCTGTTCTTGTGCTGCTTGAAGTTTTGTTGGCAGTACAAAGCTAATAAATAGGGCACAACTATATAGAATAATGAGGGATCACATTTTAGATATGGCAGGGCTGGTCAGAGAAGGTTTCTCTGTGAAGAGACATTTAAACTGAGATGCAAGCAATGGGAAGAGACCCATCATGTAAAAAGCTGGGAAGAGCAATCTTTTCTCCAGATTGCTTAGAGGCCAGATTTTCTACAGTAAGCTCAGAGGCCGTGGGGTGAGTCTTACATGCTGAAGAACTGAAAGAAGGCCAGTGTGGTTGGTGTGCATGAGGAAGGGGGCGTGGCAGGAAACTGGATTGGAGAAGTCGCTGGGGGCTGGGGTGAATGGGGGCACATTATGCAGGACTTGAATCAGGAATTTAGACTTAGTATTTCAAGTGTAATGGGAAGGTATATCGTTCAGAGTTCTCCAGAGGACCAGAGCCAACAGGATGTGTGTATGTGTATGTGTGTGTGTGTCTATGGGTGGGGAGGATTTTTTAAATAAGGAATTGACTCACAGGATTATCGAGGATGAGAAGTCCAGATCCAGGAGAGATGGTGGTACAGTTTCACCACAAATTCCAAGGTCTGAGCAGTGGGAAAGCCAGTGATGTATGTGAGAGTGTGCGTCTGAATCTAAGAACCAGTAGGGCCAATGATGTAAGTTCCAGTCTAATTCTGAGTCTCAAGGCAGGAGAAGGTCAATATTCCAGCCCAAAGACAGCCATCTAGAGCAAAAGAGTTCTTTCTTACTCAGCTTTTTATTCTACTCAGGCCTTTAATATATTGAATGAGCTCCCCACCCCATATTGTCTACTTTAGTCAGTGCCATAGGCTGAATGCTTGTGTCCCCCCAAAATTCATATATTGAAATCTAATCCCCTGTGAGATAATATTAAGAGGTGGAAAGTTTTTTTGGTCATGAGAACTTTGTCCTCATGAATGGAATTAGTGCCCTTATAAAGGGATCCAGGGAAGCTTGTTATCCCCTTCTGCCATGTGAGGATGCAGCAAGAAGGCACCATCTATGAGGAAGGGGCCCTCACCAGACACTGAATCTGCTGACATCTTGATCTTGGACTACCTGGCCTCCAGAACTGTGAGCAATATATTTCTTTTTAAAAAAGATTATCAACTTTTATTTTAGATATAGGGGTATACGTGCAGGTTTGTTACATGGTAATATTGTGTGATGCTGTGCTACAGAATATACATTTCTGTTGTTCATTAATTACCCACTCTGAGGTATTTTGTTATCCAGCCCAAATGGATACTCAGTCTATTCATTCAAATGTTAACCTTACCCGGAAACACCGCCCTTGCCTCAGATACACAAATAAATAATGTTTAACCAAAAATCTGAGTACTCAATGGCCCAGTCAGGTCAACACATCAAATTAACTGTCACAGAAGGCACAGAAGGGTTTTAAGCAGGGAAATAGCATGAAATATATTTTAAAAGTTCCACTCTGGCTTCTGCATGGGGAATGCCTTGTAGGGACTGGGAGTGGAAATGAGGAGGTCAGTTAGGTGGCTATTGTGAGATTCTAGATGAGAGAGAGTCACGGGATGTACCAAGATGGTAGCAGTCAGGATGAAGACAAGTAGATAAATTCAAGATATATTTTGGAGGGAGAATTTACGAGACTGATTTGATGATTTGCACATGTGTCTGTGTGGGAATTAGGGATCAAGATGATTCCCAGGTGATATGGTTTGATTGTGTCCCCACCCAAATCTCATTTTGAATTCACACATGTTGTGGGAGGGACTCAGTGGGAGATAATTGAACGTGGGGGGTGGGTATTTCCTGTGCTGTTCTCGTGATGTGAGTCTCATGAGAGCTGATGGTTTTAAAAAATGGGAGTTTCCCTGCACAAGCTCTCTTTTGTCTGCTGCCATGTGAGATGTGCCTTTCACCTTCCACCAAGATTGTGAAGCCTTCCCAGTCATGTGGAACTGTTCTTTAAACCTCTTTCTTTTGTAAGAGTATCTCTTTATCAGAAGCATGAAAACAGGCTAATATACCAGGTTTCTGTATTGATGATGGTACCATTTCTGAGATGAGGGAGACTGGGATAGAATTAGGTTAGGTGGTAGTGGGGAGAATTAAGAGTTCTGTTCTGAACATGTTCATCTTGAATACCACTCCCTTAAGCTTCAACTTGTTATGTACATAAAGATGTTAGGAAAAGCTTCCTGAAATAAAAAGAATAAAAGCTATTAAAGGAAACTTAAATGTTTGAAATGAAGTTTACACCTTATGCATTATTCACCTGCTTGTAGTGATTTATTTCCCTGAGTACTTACAATCAGCAGTGCACACATCTGCTTGAAAACTTTCTTAGAAGTCAATGAAGTTTCTGGAAAACATTGTTTTGCTCTTTCTTGTAGATTAGTTGGTATAGTTATCTTTAGCCTTCTGCCACTTTTTTCATATGCTAAATTATATAGAATCATTGATGGTGGTTATGAGCTCTCTTCTGTTTCTTCTTTTCGCATTAATAAGAACTATTCATATGTACTGAGCACTTACTATATGGCATGCACTTTTCTAACAGTATGACATGTATTTATATATAAATAAATAAATTCCAGGAGGTTATTATTATTATTTCCATTATAAAAGGGGGAAATGAAGGAAAAAGTGTATTTACTTGTCTGAGATCATATAACTAGCAAGTAACAGAGCCAAGATTATATTCTAGATTGTTGTATCCTAAGAGAACTTGATCTTTTGACCATCGAGTCCTATTGCTCCTTGACAAGAGGTTGGAGAACAATCCATGTGAACTTGCCAACTTAAACCATTTTAATTGTCTAAGTCACTGTTTCCAAAATCAGCTGCTCATCAAAATCACCTAGAAAGCTTGTTAAAATAAGACTCCCTGCTCTATGCAGACCTAAATCAGTGTCTGTTAGAACTGGGGCTGGAAATCTGTGTCCTTTATAAGTTTTCTAAGTAATTCTGATGTAGCCAATCTACAGAGCAACACTTTTTAAGAATAAGAGATACAAATTATCTTTTATCGCTTTCATCCTTCTGAGACAAAATTTACTTTTAAATAGAGCTTGTTCTATTCTTCCCTGTATGCAGACTGTTTTCTTTGATTATGAGCTGAAAACTCCATGGAATCTGGGAGTTTTGCTGTCTGCATTCAGTTTGGATCATTCTTTCACATTTCCCCATTAATTCAAAGTAAAATTTACAGTTGAGAAATTATATTTTAACTTTTAAACTTTTTTTAGCAGAAGATCAACATTTCCCTAAGACATTTTCCATAGCTTCAATATTTCATGACAAAGGTTAGTTGTTTTCAATTTGAAACAACTAAAATGAAAAAAAAAATGTGGCTTTTATTTTAGATTTTTTTAGTTGAAGCATCCTAATTTATCCAGACTAAAGGAATTTGGGGGACTATTATATCCATTTTCAAATTTGCATATTTTTTAGTCTCAAAAAAGTGGGTTAAAGCTCTTCAGTCAAGACCTGGGTCTCTACAAAACTGTGAGGGAGGTAGTTAGTCTATTGTGTTGTTCCGGTTACCACTTCCATGCCACTCCCCCATCCTGCTGTGTGTGTTCAGTGGCACCTCAGTACTTCACGTGGTATGTTCAGATATGGTGACCAACCTTCTTGCTTTACCTGAAACTAACGGCTTTCTTGGGATATGGGATTCTCAGTGCTAAGACTTGGTCAGTCCCAGGGCCAGAAAAGTTTATTGCCCTACCTGTATTACAGAACAAGAATCAGAGGGAGGAAAGATTATTATTCTTTTCTGTTTCCCTGAGATGCTATTAGCAAGTACCCTAGAGTAAGAATAGGGTTATATTCTAAGTGTGAAAGGAAGTAGTTGTTAATACCATGCTTGGGCACCACTGTGTTGGTGAATCTGCTTGGGCAAAGAAAAGTCAAGAACTGGAGAAATTATGCTGAAGGGACCCTTTTTTCTTCTTCCACTGAAGAATAAAATACAATTTCTCAACGTGGCTCTATGTGAAAGTTACGGTCAAACATTTTCTGTGTGAAATTTGGGGCTTTCCCATAGTTCAGCGTGCATTTTAACTGTCAGATCTTTCACATCAGACAGGCAAATTCTTCATACGAGACCTGAATCGGGTAAGTGACGGTGCTGGAAACTGATTTGAGAAACCAAATGTGGCATTTGGGGTAAATTTCTACTTCTTCCATGCAGAGGGGTGGAAACTCTTTCTTATGTTCCCTGTCCCCCCTCTCTCACTGCACCATGATCTCATTACTTTCTGCAGAGTGTGTATCATGTATTGTAAGTATGTAATTATGTGTGCATTGATATGTTTAATGTTCACTCTTCATTTAGCTCTTTGTCTGCCTATGCACTTTACAACGTTGGCTCTTCTTCTCCAGTTTGCAAGTGACATAGCATGCTGCTTCTTGCTTGTGGCGCCAAATTTGAAGCCTCACAGGCATGGGAGTGTATTATGTGAGTGTGTTGCGGTGTGGAGTGGTTGTGTACGGTATTAACTCCTTTCAGGCAAGAGTTACATATAAAATAAATCAAGGGAGATTTGGAGCAAGGGGGGATGGTAGATGTTATCTTCTTCAACCTCTGTTCTTCTATTATTTGATAGACACATAACTTTTTTGGTATTTACCTCTTTCTTGTCTTTGTCTTAAGTTTTCCACTATTTCCCCTCCCGGCATCCACCAAGTAGGGTGGGTCGGAAGGAATCGTTGGGCCCAGCAGTAGAACAGGATTTGGGCCCCATTATATTGCATATCAATCCTAGTTCAGTCTTTCTGCTCCAGGGCCTATATTCCCTCTCAATCACCCAATTCTAACTGATTTTTACTGCTGCTCAAATTCTACTCCTTCTTCAATGCGCATCTCAAATGCTTACTTTTTCCTTGGATCCTTCAGACAGAAGGTATAGCTCTCTCTCCTTTTCTTTTTTATAGCACTTCATTGTTGTAGGTTCTTGTGGCCATTTGTGGGCACGTCTCTTCTCTCTTGCTTTTTAAGATCCTTCAGGTCTGGGGCCTTTTCTTTAATTCTTTGCTTCTCCATCTGCACTTAGCACAACTCTTGGCACAGAGAGACTTTAGTAAATGCTTGTTGATGGTTGCTACTGCACAAGGATTCTAATTTCCTTTAATGAATCCTGTGATAGGTTCATCTTCCATGGGTTTTTCTCACTCATTTGTGTAGCCATTTATAGTTTCAGCTTGTTTCACATCTTGGGAGTAATGGGTTCCATAATCATGAAATCTATCATGACAAATGACTCACTTATTTATTCCCTTTCAGTTTACCTCTTTCTAGTTTCAAGCAGTTGTCTCCTAATAAAAGTGTGTGTTCCCCAGAAGGACTTATGATTCAGTAGATTTCTAGCATGTCCCCTTTCAGTCTATATTGAGTCTTCACAACTCATCCAGTTCTGCCATCCCCTTCTTCCATTATTTTTATTACTCTTCTCTATTTCTCCAGCTCCATGTTATGCTTCCTCCTGTGAGTGAAGCCTCATACCAGGAATGGTGTAGAAATGGAGTAGGAGGAAGTGAAGATACAGAAGAGAAGGAAGTAGAGATTCATGTTCTTAAGGAGCTTGCAGTTTAGTAGAGATGCTTATTACATTTGAGGTGTAGATACCTCTTGTATTACCCGGATATAAAGTGGTAGAAATGGCATTAAAGTGGAACCCTAAGCATTTTGTGGTATAAGCCATAGATATCCATTGGCATGTGAAAGCAAGTCTATCTGTATAATTTGCAATCTGACCACATGTATGATTGGACCATTATAGATACCAGTAGATAATGACCGAAACTATAATAGTTATCATTCAACAAAGCATCAATTTTGTATCAGGTAGGCACCATGCAAATTTCCTCACTTTGGTTTATCTTCTACAACACTGCAAAGTTGGTGTTTTCTATTCCATTTTACAATTAAGGATACTGAGCCTTAGAAAAGTTAATTAACAAGCTGGGTGCAGTGACTCATGCCTGTAATCTCAGCACTTTGGGAGGCTGAGGCAAGCAGATCACAAGGTCAGGAGTTTGAGACCAGCCTGGCCAATATGATGAAACCTTGTCTCTACTAAAAATACAAACATTAGCGGGGCGTGGTGGCGCATGCCTGTAGTCCCAGCTAGTCAGGAGACTGAGGCAGGAGAATCGCTTGAACCTGGGAACCCAGCTCTCAGTGAGCTGAGATCACACCCCTGCACTCCAGCCTGAGCAAAACAGTGAGACTCTGTCAAACAAAAAAAAAAAAAAAAAAAAAAAAGTTAATTAACTAGGATAAGTTCTTGAGACAGATTATAGTTTAAACCCAAAGTCCATGATCTTTCTACTCTAAAATAAAACATTTTTCCTTAGGGACTTAAACAGTAAATCTGTAATTTTAGGACTTTCTCAGGACAAATAAATTTCTGAATGAACAGTTTTTCCTGGAAAATCTGTCTTATGTGGATAGGAGATCCAGTAAGTTGTTAAGATGGACAAGAAAATTCACCTAGACTGACTTATGGCAACTATCTTGCTTGAGGAGTGCCTAACCTGCATAGTCTCTAAAAATAAGTTAGACTCTTTGATTAAAATACATGTGCTCTTTAGGCCACTAGAGTACCATTTACATAATATGAGAAACCAACTATTATTATCAAATCAATATTTGGATCAAAATATATTGAGTAATGTAACCTGGAGGACACAATGAGGTTTAGTAGGGCTGACATCCAACTGAGACACTCTAGAATGGCTGAGCTCGACTCTCGCTGGTTGGTGCCTCTGATGTACTAGCTATTAAATATTTTGATAATTACTCCAAGGTATTAGGCATAATTCCCATCCTCAAGGAAATAACAGACCAGTTGAAAAAATGGAACATCAATCAGCAAAATTTTAAATAATAACAGAATTAATGAAAATGCAACGAACACTCTGTCCACCTTAACTTGCTTTATTTTTCTTCTTAGTGTGTATCTGCCACTAAACATACTTTATATTTGTTCGTTTTCTTATTGTTCACTGCTGTACCTCAAATACTTATAACACTGCTTGATCCTGTTGAATAAATGAATACATATGGTAGGCATTTAAAGCAGTAAGTTTGTGCTGGAGTGGTTAGGGATAATGTCATGGGGGAGAGAAGAAGAGCAGAATCTGGAAAGAAGAGATAGTTTTGGAAAAAAAGAGGTTCAGGAAGGGAGAACCCGTTCCATGAACAACAGCATGGAATTTAGATAATACCCTTCAAGCAAAGGATTTGTGAGTAAACTACTCTGGTTGGAAAAAAGGGAGACCTTGAAGTGGCTGGTTTATACCAAAAGGTGTAATGTGCAATCTATAAGAACTCTTTGGGGCATTTAAGTTGACTACTGACTGTCTAAAGCACTGAGGAGGTGAAATCTGTAATGACTGAGACTTTCAATCGTCAACAACGAAACATCCATCTTTATTCCTTTGCATGAGTAATATGGGTTGAAACTTCATTTATGAGAAACAATAAATGGAGGTTACAAATATTTCTTAGTTTACGCTTCCAAAAGGAGTGCCACTAATGAGAAATGTGCAAATGGGTGCTGCTGGCTGAGATTTTAAGGCTGTTGCATGAAATTCTAATTTTTTAGATTGTGGTTCTATTTTCTTTCGGTGTTCCCCTTGCTGTGTTGCAACTTTCTCATTTAAAACAATAATTTAAAACCAATTTAAAGACAAACACATGCACATATAGTTGTGCACTTGTGTGGCTCATGCAGACATACACACACACACACTCTCTCTCTCTCTCTCTCTGTCTCTCTCTCTCTCTTTGTCTGTCTCTCTCACGTTCTCAGGCACACAGCTTCTTTCAGCTCAGCTTCTATTTCCTCTCATCTGGCAGCTTTCAGAATAATCTCACCCACCTGTTAAATCAGAGAATGTCAAGTTTAATTTATAACAATGAGTAGAAACAGGATGCTACAGAAAGCATTTTAATTAAAATCCTTTAATTGGATACATGCTTCTTGTGAAAAGGGAGCTGTGGAGAGGGCCTCTTTGTCGGCACCTTTCACTCCAGTTGCCAGAAATTGTTGCAGGAATGGCCTTGCAATTGGAACCAGCTCTCCAGGGTGGAGGAGGTGGGGAAAGAGGTAGAGGCTGAGAGAGGGAAATTGGGAGCAATAGAGGAAGGACAAAGCGGGTGAGTGGCTATGGATTTTGTGTAGAAATAGCCTTGTTGTTTACCGGAGGCAGTTATGCCAACACCTGTTGGTGTCCTTTCACGTTGATGTCTTCTTAATCCTTTCATCATTCTTAGGATGGCATAGTCTTTAGGGGGAATCCACAAATACCCCTGACTTCAGGTACTAGTTTAGGAAACCTTGGCAGTGTAGGCCAATTGGTGAGTGTGGGCAGTGGGCAGATGATAGCATGGGGTTTGGAAAGCCCAGCTCTTGCACCTGTAGTTCCTTAAATGACAGCACTTAGCACTGTCCAGCCTACACTGCAGAAAGAAAGTGTTGGACTCAATTAGAGCTCCGTTTAAGGAGGGAACTGTGTGCTAAAGCCGGGGGCTTCGTCTGGAAACTATCCCAAGTGCTCATGTAGGGTGACAGCAATAGAATGTGCCAACAGAACAGACAGGCATGGAAGTGTTTTACTGGATACACTCAAAGTAGCTGGGAGAAGTGGGAAGTGGAAGTAGTTCCAGTGTCAGGTATGTTGTCAAAGAAACAAGATCCTAAACCGAGTTGATGAGAGAGGGGAGGATAAATAGACTTTTGCCTCCTTGATTTGGCTTCAACTTGCAGTGCCAGAGGATGACGCAAGAGAGTCTAAAGGATATTGGTTCTTTCCTCTGAGCGAAGAAATCAGCACCATATCCTTTTGGGTGTAGAAAAGAGACACTCCTTGAAGGATTTTTAAGTGCTGTTCATCCATTGCTACTGCTTGACTCTCAGAGGCTGTTTGCCAAGAAAACAATAGTAGCCAGTTTTATTTGTTTACACTTATTGGTTCCCTCTAGTGGTGTGCTGGTAAATGTTGAACAACCACCCTTGGGGAAGTGAGGAGAGGGGAGAGAAGTTCGATTTGTAGCATTTTCCATCTTCCATGATGTGAAAATTTCCATCAAGGTCCAGTTGAAGAGGTTAACGGATTAACAATTAGCTGGCCAAACCCCTGAAATTAAAAAAATGACTGTTGGCTGTAATCCTAGCACTTTGGGAGGCCGAGGCGGGTGGATCACAAGGTCAGGAGTTCGAGACCAGCCTGGCCAATATGGTGAAACCTGTCTCTACTAAAAACACAAAAATTAGCCAGGAGTGGTGGCGGGCACCTGTAGTCCCAGCTACTCGGGAGGCTGAGGCAGGAGAATTGCTTGAACCCGGGAGGCGGAGGTTGCAGTGAGCCAAGATCGCACCACTGCACTCTAGCCTGGTGACAGAGTGAGACTACATCTCAAAAAAAAAAAAAAAAAAAAAAAATTCTGTTAGAAGCCAGTATGAGCTGGTTCTGCTATACCACTGGCTCTTTCCTGCCCTAGTTAAGCTTTCCTGTAGGAGGTATCTACTTTCCTGTCCCACTGACTTTGGGATTGGCTATACAACTTGCTTTGGGCATTGAAATATGAGCAGATGACATAAACCACCTTCAAAGGTTTAAATGTGCTTGCTTGTATGGTTTGGCTGTGCTCTCCTCACCCACTTTGAGCTTCTGTCCTCTACTTTGAAAACAACTTGCTCCGGTTAGTGGCTCATCCTTCAGCCTGAGTCTCAGAATGAGAAGGCACAGGGAGCTGCCTAAACTGAGATATTCTCAGAATAGCCCGACAAAACCACAGCCAAGCTGCAACCCTCATGTAATGTGAGCAAACAAACAAACGTTTGTTGTTATAAGACACTGAGGTTTTGAGATCTGAACAGTCCAGACATTTTAACCTAATCAAGAAACACTAAACAACTGTTGGCACATAGCCGATGCTATAGAGTTGTATCTAGGTGATGCAAAGGAACTAGAAATTCCAAGTTCTTGAAGAAACTTAAAAACCCAATTATTTCAACAATCTGTGCTACTTAAACCTCTTCTATAACACCTGTACCAAATGTTTGTCTACTTCAGTTGTTCTCTTTAAACTTGAAAATCTCCCTACTGTGGACATCTTAGTGCCTCTTGAGAGTGTCCTTGCTATCTTTGGCAGTTCCGAATGTTGGAAAATTCTCTGTGTGAGCCAGAAGTCATTCCTTGTAGCAGGCACTTAGTAGCCCTAGTTTCATTCTGCCAGGTAACACAGAAATTTTATTTATTCTTCTACGGGAAAACACTTCAGATTTTTGGAGATAAGCCTATATTTTCTACATTAAATTGCCTCTCCATGTGAAACTCCTTAAAATTCTGAGGCGGAAAATGTAAACCTAGAATTTTTTACCCAGTAAAAGTGTTATTATTCAAGAGTAAGAACAAAATAAAGATTTGTTTTTGGATAAACAAACCCTCCACTTGACACGATTTTGAGGCTTGTCACTATCCTGTCCCATCCTGTCCTGTATCTCTACTTTGTTTATATTGACGTGCATCAACCTATTGACAGTGCAGCAGAATACTGGACTAAGATATAGGCCCAAGAAACTAGAAGCCAAAGTTTGAGTACTTTTAAGGCAACAGGAGACACAGGTGTAGAAACATAAATGGGAGAAGCTAGAATGCAAATCCCTGTGTAAGGCTAGTACCCGGAAGAGCAGAGATGAAGAAAATGCCCAGAATGCAACCTCTGTATATAACAGGATAGAAAATATGAATGAGAAATTAAGAATCATGGAAGTTAGAATTAAAAGGATAATATATATCCAATAGGAGTTACAAACAGAGAAAATGGAGAGACTAAGAAAAAGGTAATATTTAAAGATTATATCATAGCTATTTTCAGAATAAAAATTCCAGATGTGAACTCCTGTTTGAAGAAGCACAATGAGACTTGAACAAGACCAAAAAAAAAAATTCATACCTTTTAGTATAACATATTCATAACTTTTAGTATAACAAAGAATAAAACAAAAATTAAATGTAGCCAGAGACCGAAGAAGAAATATTGACAACCTAGAATTCTAGTCTTATTCAAGAGTATTGACCATTCACAGATCTCGCTAAAAGAATCTCTGAAGACATTTCTTCAGAAACAAAGGGACCCAGAGGGAAGGCAAAAGTGGTCAAAGAACAGAATGCAAAAACGTTGGTATGTATATAGTCATTTTTTTTTTTTTTAGTAGGTAAGACAGCAGTAGATGCGTGCTGGGCCCATAAAAAAAGTGGATAAATCTAAGCAAGCATGAATTGAAAAAAAAAAAAAAATTCCAAAATATGGGAGGAAGATATCATAGTTAAGGTACTTCAGAGTCCTGCATCTTTCTGGGGGACAGAGATAGTGATTCTCAATTTTGTTATGTCAAATATACAAGTTAAAGGTGCAAGGTAACTACTAAAGGAATAGTGATAGAAGGTGTAATTCCCAGCCCAGCAGAGTGATAAAAAAGTATGCAAACACTGAAAAGAAGAACACATATCAACTCCAAGTTATTGATTATGTCCTATAAGGAATAAAAATGCATTGGATATAGTAAGATTGGCAGGAGAGGGGAATTGTCAGCCATATTTGCAATGTTTTATTTATTTGAAGACTCTAAGACAAATGAAACAAAATGTTAAAGTTTTAAATCTAAAGGATGGGTACATTGGTGTCTCTTACATTAACTTTTGTGATTTTTATATACTTCAACTTTTCACCCTTAAAAATTCTGACAATTAAGAGTAAATCCAAATTTCTACAAGCCTATGAAAGGATGCCAAAATTTACTAGTAGTCAGAGAAACACAAATTCAAATAATGATGAGATATTACATTTAGACCACTGGATAGGCACAATTTTAAAAGAATTATAATGAGAATTGCTGAACAAGATGTATGAAAAAAGACAGTCTTTTCTGGTAGAAGCATTATGGCTTTTTTTTTGGAGAAATTAAAATAAAAATACGTAAACTCTTTTACCTAAAAATTTCAGTTCCAGGAATCTATCCCATCAAGATAGATTGTATTTATTGCAGTGATGTTAGTATGAGCAAAATATGGAAACAAAACAAATGGCTACCCTTATAGGTATGATTAAATGAGTCATGTATTCACAAATGGGTAAATTGTATAATAAAAAGGAAAAAATTAAAGATATGCCAGTTTACTTGAAGGCTTTCTTTTTAAAATAAAGAATTGTGTGATAGAAAACAAGATGTAGGAAAAAATATAGATGGAATTATTCCATTTTTGTTAAAATAATGTTCAAAAGATTTTCTTATATGTGTGTATGTATATATTTGCCTCATAAGATTATATGATGCTAGAAAAAAGACAAATGAATACAAATTAGTTATAAACGTGGGCTTCTTTGGTGGGCATGAAGATAATTTGGACAGAAATGGTAAAGAAGAGTGACGAGAAGCCAACCAAAAAGTGTTTGTGGGGGAGACTTACAAATATTCAGTGTGTTCAGATAACAATCACATTCATGTGCTTATGTAAAAACATATGAACATGTAAACATAATTAAAATTCAAAGCACAGAATTCAATGATAGAAAGATTAGAACAGTTTGGCATACATTTCTCAGCTTCAATAATCACTATGATTTGCACCCTCCCTCCACCGCTTGTTTTTATAACTTTTTACTCTGCCACTGTCATGTGTGGTCACTTTGGAATATTTTCCTTACCAATGTTAATCTATGTATATTGGAGTGAATTGAATGAAATTCACAAAATTTGCAAAACAGTTAAGAAACTGAGTTAAGGGAGACAATTGAGGCAGAAGTGAAAAATGAGGCCTCTGTGTCTGAGAAGGAATAGGGCATTTTGCCCAGAAGTGACTTCTTACTACTGGAGAAAGTATGTTGGCAGCTATTGGGAAGTACTATTGGATGAATTGGGTAAGACGGGTCACCGCATGTTCTCACTCATAGGTGGGAACTGAACAATGAGATCACTTGGACTCGGGAAGGGGAACATCACACACCGGGCCCTATCATGGGGAGGGAGGAGCGGGGAGGGATTGCATTGGGAGTTATACCTGATGTAAATGACGAGTTGATGGGTGCTGACGAGTTGATGGGTGCAGCACACCAACATGGCACAAGTACAAATATGTGACAAACCTGCACGTTATGCACATGTACCCTAGAACTTAAAGTATAACAATAACAAAAAAAAAAAAAAAAAAAAAAGGAATCCAGAAAGGCTAGCAGAGAAGGCTGGGCTTGAGTAAGTATTTACCAGAGAGCTCCTGTATGTTTTCAAGCAGTGCAATTACAGCCTTTAAGGAAGATTTGTTTTCAGTGGTATTCAAGATAGGAAAGAGTGTTGGGTAATTCAGATACTGACTGATGAAAAACTGAAGAAAGATAATGCAAGTGGCAGTAAAGGGATATCTGGAAAAACCTATGATTGTCTGGATATTATGGAGGGAGGTTAGTAATGAGTCCAACATGACTTCATTTGAATTTAGTAATTAGGAAGAAGTTTGGTATCACTGGAAAATGGTTTAGAATGATTAATTATGAATAATTCAGTTATCATTGCAGTGTGGTTTTGATATTAGTTATTCAATTAATCCTCACAGCACTATCTTTGATTTCGTTAACCAGAAGTGGAGAGTGTGGAATGTCCAATAGATCCTCCACTTTCAGGTGCTGGTTTTGCATAATCTAGTGATCTGCTTTCATGCTTCGTTCTCGTTAATGCTGATCGCTGCCCTGTGCAAACCTAATTTTTCTATAAAGCTGATTTACTAATTGAGACCATTTAAAAATTCTCATTTTCTTCCAGATTGTACAAAGATCACCTTTAAAATAGTCTCTATCAAAACATTATGGATTCCACGAATTACATTTGCACATTTCCAGTTATGTATTTTCCAATTAGCTGTTGTACAAACTTACACATATTCAGAAATGTTGAAAGATTTATCTTTCAATGCAGAGCCGTTTTGTTAATTCAAATGTTATTTTCTAAAGAAGTGGGAGGATTTTATACATATTTGCGTGGCCAAATGTTGTGAAGAACATTCTGTGCTCGTAGTTAGAAATGTTTCCCCTTGTGATTCAATCCTTTCAGATGTCCTCCTGGCTATAGCATCAGAAAGAAAGGTTATCCAGTTAGTGTTTTGTTGAAACTCTCTGTCAATGATTTCGTTTCCACCTAAATGTGGTTTATGTCCATCCTGTGGGAGTCTATACAATTTATATAAGAATCTGAGCAATGCTAATGGCCAACCTATCAGTGTAGACCGGAAATCCATCTGGAGTCAGAATTAACCCTAGTTGCTCTTGCTACTAGCATCTCTCTTTTACCATGAAGACATGGCTTTCAATTGAAAAAAAATTGAGGCAAATTTTCTGTACAAATTTCTTTGTAAAAAATCTTTTTTATTAATTTTTATTGGTTGCTCTAAGAAGTACAGTATGCCTCTTTTAAAATATCAACTTTCTTTTTTTTATTTTTTAATTTTTATTTTTTATTTTATTATTATTATTATTATACTTTAAGTTCTAGGGTACATGTGCATAACATGCAGGTTTGTTACATATGTATACTTGTGCCATGTTGGTGTGCTGCACCCATCAACTCGTCAGCACCCATCAACTCGTCATTTACATCAAGTATAACTCCCAATGCCATCCCTCCCCATGATAGGCCCTGGTATGTGATGTTCCCCTTCCCGAGTCCAAGTGATCTCATTATTCAGTTCCCACCTATGAGTGAGAACATGTGGTGTTTGGTTTTCTGTTCCTGTGATAGTTTGCTAAGAATGATGGTTTCCAGCTGCATCCATGTCCCTACAAAGGACACAAACTCATCCTTTTTTATGGCTGCATAGTATTCCATGGTGTATATGTGCCACATTTTCTTAATCCAGTCTGTCACTGATGGACATTTGGGTTGATTCCAAGTCTTTGCTATTGTGAATAGTGCCGCAATATACATACGTGTGCATGTGTCTTTATAGCAGCATGATTTATAATCCTTTGGGTATATACCCAGTAATGGGATGGCTGGGTCATATGGTACATCTAGTTCTAGATCCTTGAGGAATTGCCATACTGTTTTCCATAATGGTTGAACTAGTTTACAATCCCACCAACAGTGTAAAAGTGTTCCTATTTCTCCACATCCTCTCCAGCCCCTGTTGTTTCCTGACTTTTTAATGTTCGCCATTCTAACTGGTGTGAGATGGTATCTCATTGTGGTTTTGATTTGCATTTCTCTGATGGCCAGTGATCTCCTTAAGCTCATAAGCAACTTCAGCAAAGTCTCAGGATACAAAATTAATGTGCAAAAATCACAAGCATTCTTATACACCAGTAACAGACAAACAGGGAGCCAAATCATGAATGAACTTCCATTCACAATTGCTTCAAAGAGAATAAAATACCTAGGAATCCAACTTACAAGGGATGTAAAGGACCTCTTCAAGGAGAACTACAAACCACTGCTCAGTGAAATAAAAGAGGACACAAACAAATGGAAGAACATACCATGCTCATGGATAGGAAGAATCAATATTGTGAAAATGGCCATACTGCCCAAGGTAATTTATAGATTCAATGTCATCCCCATCAAGCTACCAATGAGTTTCTTCACAGAATTGGAAAAAACTGCTTTAAAGTTCATATGGAACCAAAAAAGACCCTGCATCTCCAAGACAATCCTAAGTCAAAAGAACAAAGCTGGAGGCATCACGCTACCTGACTTCAAACTATACTACAAGGCTACAGTAACCAAAACAGCATGATACTGGTACCAAAACAGAGATATAGACCAATGGAACAGAACAGAGTCCTCAGAAATAATACCACACATCTACAGCCATCTGATCTTTGACAAACCTGAGAGAAACAAGAAATGGGGAAAGGATTCCCTATTTAATAAATGGTGCTGGGAAAATTGGCTAGCCATAAGTAGAAAGCTGAAACTGGATCCTTTCCTTACTCCTTATACAAAAATTAATTCAAGATGGATTAGAGACTTCAATGTTAGACCTAATACCATAAAAACCCTAGAGGAAAACCTAGGTAATACCATTCAGGACATAGGCATGGGCAAAGACTTCATGTCTAAAACACCAAAAGCAATGGCCACAAAAGCCAAAATTGACAAATGGGATCTCATTAAACTAAAGAGCTTCTGCACAGCAAAAGAAACTACCATCAGAATGAACAGGCAACCTACAGAATGGGAGAAAATTTTTGCAATCTACTCATCTGACAAAGGGCTAATATCCAGAACCTACAAAGAACTCAAACAAATTTACAAGGAAAAAACAAACAACCCCATCAAAAAGTGGGCAAAGGATATGAACAGACATTTCTCAAAAGAAGACATTCATACAGCCAACAGACACATGAAAAAATATCAACTTTCAAATGACAACTGCAGAATTTTCACATGGAAATATTGCATGATGCTGAAGTTTGGAGTACAGATCCCATCACCCAAGTGGTGAGCATAGTACCTGATAGGTAGTTTTTTTAAACCCTCCCACCCAGTAGTCCACGGTGTCTATTGTTCTCATATTTCTGTTCATGTGTGCTCAGTGTTTAGCTCCCACTTATAACTAAGAACTTGTGATACTTGGTTTTCTGTTCCTGTGTTAAGTTGTTTAGGATTATGGCCTCCAGGTCCATCCATGTTACTGCAAAGGACATGATTTCATTGTTTTATGGCTGCGTAGTATTCCATGATGTACATGTACCATATTTTCTTTATCCAGTCTACCATTGATAGGCACCTGGGTTAACTCTATGTCTTTGCTATTGCGAATAGTGCAGCAGTGAACATATGAGTGCATGTGTCTTTTGGTAGAACAATTTATTTTCTTTTGGGTGTATACCCAGTAATGGGATTGCTGGGTTGAATGGTAGCTCTGTTTCAAGTTCTTTGAGAAATCTTCAGATTGCTTTCCATGGTGGCTGGACTAAGTTACATTCCCATCAACAATGTATAAGTGCTTCCTTTTTTTCTGCAGGCTTGCCAAAGTCTGTTAATTTTTGACTTCTTAATAATGCCATTTTGACTGATGGGAGATGGTACCTCATTGTGGTTTAATTTGCATTTCCCTCACGATTAATGATGCCAAGCATTTCTTTCATATGTTTGCTGGCCACATGTGTGTTTTCTTTTGAGAAGTTTCTGTTCATATCTTTTGCCTTTTTTTTTTTTTTTTTTTTTTTTTTTTAGACGGAGTCTCACTCTGTTGCCCAGGCTAGAGTGCAGTGGCATGATCTTGGCTCACTGCAAGCTCCACCTCCCGGGTTCACAGCATTCTCCTGCCCCAGCTACCCGAGTAGCTGGGACTACTGGTGTCTGCCACCATATCTGGCAATTTTTTTTTTTTTGTATTTTTTAGTAGAGACGGGATTTTGCCGTATTAGCCAGGATGGTCTCAATCTCCTGACCTCGTGATGCACCCACCTTAGCCTCCCAAAGTGCTGGGATTACAGGTGTGAGCCACCATACCTGGCCTCTTTTGCCCATATTTTAATTGGGTTATTTGTTTCTTGCTTGTTGATTTGTTTAAGTTCTCTATACATTCTGGGTATTAGGCCTTTGTTGGATGCATGGTTTGCAAATATCTTCTCCTGTTCTGTCTGTTTGCTCTGTTCATAGTTTCTTTTGCTGTGCAAAAACTCTTTAGTTTAATTAGGCCCCACTTGTCTATTTTTGTTTTTGTTGCAATTGCTTTTGGGGACTTAGGCAAAAATTATTTGCCAAGGCTGATGTTGAGAAGAGTATTTCCTAGGTTGCCTTCCAGGATTTTTAAAGTTTGAGGTCATACATTTAAATATTTAATATAGTTTGAGTTAGTTTTTATATACTGTAAGAGGTAGGGATCTGGTTTCAATCTTCCAGATATGCCTAGCTATTAATAGTTATCCGAGCACCATTTATTGATAAGGAGTCCTTTCCCCATTGCTTGTTTTTGTCAGCCTTACGGATGATCAGATGGTTGTAGGCATGTGGCTTTACTTATCATTTTTCTATTCTGTTCCATTGGTCTATTTGTCTGTTTTTGTACCAGTACCAAGCTGTTTTGGTTACTGTGGGTCTATAGTATAGTTTGAATTCAGGTAGTGTGATGCTTAGGATTTCTTTGGCTATTCCGACTCCCTTTTGGTCCTATATGAATTTTAGAATTGTTTTTTTCTAATTTTGTAAAGAATGATATTGGTAGTTTGATAGGAATAGCATTAAATCTGTAATTTTTTGCATAACTTTCTAAATCTCAGATAATCTTTGCCGAAGTAGGTGCCTCATCCTCTAGAAATTTCACAATTTCCAGAGAGGTCTTTCCTTATCTTCCTTTATGGGAAAAGAGTAATTCTTTCTATTGACAGATGTCTGTGTGATCTAATAAACACTTGAAGCTGGAACCATTAGGAAAAGATTTGCTTTTAAAAAGGCAAAAATTGCAGAGCTTAATCTTAAGATAAACTTAAAAACATAAGATGTCAATATGTACTCCAACCTTAAACAATCATAAAGCAGCTATCTTTATACCATTCTCGGTGTTGAGTTGTATTATTCCCTTAAAATGTGAGAAAGGATGTCCACACAATCAATCAGAGGGCATTTTTTGCCAAATCACCTGTTATAGGAAGAATACTCATACTTAATATAAAAACATTTAGACCTCGATGTTCATGCACAGATAATTTGATTTAAGTGAAGTGATCCACATGAGGTTATAAACAAGGTAAGGTCCAGAGCAGATCCTTTTTTTCTGTTTTTTATTCTGTGTGCTCTCCTTTAGACCCATGACTCCTGTAGTATTGTTTTGAGAGGCCTCCAGGTAACCTAAAGGTTGGTCTTAGGTAGCATTTATGTGTTTTTATAATGTAACATTTGATGCTACTATTCTGAGTCTCTAAATAGAGATTCATTTCTAATTATTAATAAAACCTAAGCATTTTATTTGAGTTACACTGGAGACAAGACTCTACATTTTCTTGTGTGTTTTTTTATTTTTTGTTGTTGTTGTTTTGGCAGTGCAGTGTAGCCAGCAGGTCTTATTAGGCTAGTGATCAGAATTCTTGAGGCAGACCAAAGTGTCCTTTTTATGGCATCTAAACTTAAAAGTGAATTTTGTTTTTCATAGGTTTACTGAATAATGTCTCATTGTAATTCCTAAGATATGTAAGTATTCTGAGATATTTAAAAAATCATATTGGGTGCATTAGACAAACAATGGGAAGCATTATGGAGAAGATATCTCACCTATTCTTATTTATTTCATGACATCCAACATGGACATCTTACAAAGGTAAGACAATTTTGCTTCCAAGCATTCTCTCTTTGAAGATTATTTATCAATTGTCCCTTTGGGTGAGACACTGCTGTCTCACCCCCATTACCTTGTCAAGTCCTAAAGGATGTTAGCAGACCTCAGAGAAGGTGAATTTCCCCTTTCTTCTAGAATAGATGTCTAGGCAACATCAAAGCAAGCTGACTAAAAAAATGCTTTAATCAACTGAACCTGTCTTTTGGGTATCTAATGCTTTGTTGAATCTGTTTCTGTCTTTTTTCTTCTCTCCATTTCGTTTAGCTGATAGGTATGGCCATTTAGAAGAATGTTTAAGCTTCAAATTCAACAAAACCCATCTCTTTTAATTAGGAACTATGTATGTTTCTATCCCCAAAGATCTCAAAGCACTTTAAAATTTTCTCTGTGCTCAAGCACAAACTCACTTTTGGGATCATTTAACCTTCCATTACATGTGTCTATATTACAGGTGGAATGTGGCAGCTGTTTAACCCTGAGAGGCTTCCCAGAACTTGAAGACAGGGAATGAAGAATTATGTATTCTATTCCTTCTATGGTTCCAAGAGGCAGAACTAGAATCTAGTGTGACCAGATTAGAATCTGCCAAGCCTTCTCAATTACTCAATCAGTAGGAGTTGCATAAATGCAGATGGTTAAGGTCTTATATTCAGGGCCTTGTTTCATACATTGGTAGGGAATGGTAGCTTCTTACATTGATTCTCCCTGAAGAAGTATGTGGGTTGAGAAACAATTTAGAGGAAAATTCCATTTTGTCAGGATACAGAAAAAGGTTAATTGGTGAAAGGTGGCAGAAAGAGTTCAGGGTTGTGAATACAAAAACTTGGGAGTCCTTCATCATGCATGAAGATAAAGTGCTGTAGATGAACTCCAGGTAATTGGGTGTCATCCATCTATATGGAAAAACCCTAATTAAATGAGAACTGGGCCCTAGAACTTTTCTTCAAACAAACTTTATGGTCTTTTTCCTCCTTATTTGAAAAGCACATTATTCTAGTTAATAATTTTGAAAATATTAAAAACTTATAGCTCTTTATCCCACTATCTATAGTTAATTATTATTAATATTTGTGTGAATTTCTTTGTAGGGTTTTATCTGCATATCAAAAAAATAAGAAAAGGAAGAAGTCCTCAGTATTCGTGATCTACCCAGGCACAAAGAAAGAGAATGTGACTGGGGTTGTGAGACTCATCTTCATCATCCAAATATAATATTCTGGGGTTGTGAGACTCATCTTCATCATCCAAATATAATATTTTCTTCAGAAGAAGAGAAGTTTAGGAGCTAGAACATATTATTGATGATAATAATTTACAGTGAATTATCTGGAGAATGTTCTCAGTTCTTCATTTCCTGAAATAGATCTGCCTTATGATTGTGTAAATATTGTAGAACAGGGCTTGGTTGAGACAAAAATAAGACAGGAATATTTTGAAACTCTGAAACATTGGGGAAATTATGATTTTATTTAGTGTAAATAAACATTTATATATTTATAAAACCTTCTGACACATCACTCTCTTATTCTCATTTCCTTTTTGACTTTTTGTGCTTTTGGAAGGGAGGGTAGTGAACTTTTACATAATTATGAAACCTCTGACACATCACTCTTTTATCCTCATTTCCTTTTGGCTTTGTACTTTTGGAAAGGAAGGTGGTGAGGAATCAAAGTTTTGTGAAATAGCACCAGTTTAGAAGGGGCTCCAAGTTAAAGCTAAGTCTTTTCTGTTGCTTTTTTCAGACTTTATCTGCCCTGTTGGTTCTGTTCATCTACAGAATACATGGTGGACAGCCTATGGACATTTCCACCATTGTACTTACAGTGGATTTAGCTTTAACGATCGTAATGAATCAGGAAAACAACAGATATAATGTACTGATGACAGCTCATGGTAATTATAAAACCTCAGAGATGCCCCTAAGGATCCCATTTTATCAGATGCTTTCTATGCTAAACTAAATCAAGATGTTCACTCATCATTTCAGGTGCTGTTAATGTGCTAAATGGTGTGGAATTTTATGACCATAAAAGGTCAAGTTTCAAGAGTTTTATTTTTAATGAAAATTTCCTGGCACCTAAAATGTGAGGTCCAATCATACTGAATTCATTGGCAACCAGACTTGCTTAAAAGTGAAACCCCACTTCCCCAGGGCTTTCAAGTCAGAGAGGAGAAGGTCCCCTCAGGTTGCTGCTACTCTTGCCAGGTTCTAGTTATAACAGAGAATCTTTTCACAAAATGTAGTCAATTTATATTTCAAGCATTTAAAAGCATATTTCATTGGCTCATCTAGACACTGGAAAATCTTAGGTCTCTTCCCGAGTGATTTGGCGCATTACTTTGGCACACAGTAAGAACTCACACACCTGGCAAATCATCTCAACTTTCTTGATGCTCAGAAGGAGGCCTTCAAACCTAGAAGCATTTTGGATGGTGGGCTGTACTCATTGTGCCCAAATCCAAAGAATGTGAAAACAACCATTTACATTCAGAGATGGGAAGGGGAAACAGAGAACAAGGGCTGGGGGCAGGAAAGACGACACAGTTTCAAATGAGAAAAGAAAAGGATGTGGATGTATTATTTGATCAACACTTATTTATTTATTGAATTTGTGTGTGTGTGTGTATGTGTGTGTGTGTATATGTATATATATATTGGAGACAGGGTCTCACTCTGTTGCCCAGGCTAGATTGCAGTGGTGATATCATAGCTCACTGCAGCCTCGACCTCCCCAGGCTCAGGTGATCTTCCCACCTTAGTCTCCCGAGTAGCTGCGATTATAGGCATGCATCACCACACCCGGCTAATTTTTGTATTTTTAGTAGAGACAGGGTTTCACCCTGTCGGCCAGGCTGAGCTCAAACTCCTGACTTCAAGCAACCTGCCTGTCTCAGCCTCCTAAAGTTCTGGAATTATAGGCATGAGCTACTATACTCATCCTGATCAAAATTTAATAAAGCCATAAACATATTACAGTGAGTGCATTCTTGATTTTATTAATATTCTGTCTCAGATACTCAGTCATCCTCTTTGTGACTAACTGGAAGTTAGGTTTCTTGTAAAGCTGGAGAGTAATGCAATTGTAATCTAACATTGAACAAAGGGTTCTTTTGGCGGGCTTACAATTCTGTAAACACAGGCAAGGGAACCAGTGTTTCCTCTGGTGGGATCACAATTCTGTAAACACAAGGAAGATCTGTGTCTTGATAGTTACAGTTGCATCTGTTACCTGTGACTCAGTTGTTTTACAAGAGCCAGAGGACTTGAAGTGTAGGGAGCTGGAGGCCTGTCTTGGACACACAGGCTCAATGTACTAAAACAGTATCCAACGATATCATTCAAGTTCCATGGTAATGATTCTTCATGACATATGAAAAGTGTGCAGTATAGTGCCTGGCACATAGTAGAGACTCAGTAATATTTGTTTCCCTATACTCATCACTGAAATGGGATTCAGCACTAGGAGTAAATTGGCACTTCAGCACTAGGAATAAATTCTTTCTTTGCCAGATCTTGATGATGATGATGATGATGATGATGATGATGATGATGATGATGATTTTTGAGATGGAGTCTCACTCTTGTTGTTTAGGCTGGAGTGCAATGGCATGATCTTGACTCACTGCAACCTCTGTCTCCTGAGTTCAAGCGATTCTACTGTCTCAGCCTCCCAAGTAACTGGGATTACAGGCTCCCACCACCATGCCCGGCTAACTTTTGTGTTTTTATTAGAGACGGGGTTTCACCATGTCGGTCAGACTGGTCTCAAACTTCTGACCTCAGGTGTTCCACCCTCCTCGGCCTCCCAAAGTGTTGGGATTACAGGCGTGAGCCACCACGCCCAGCCCAGATCTTGATTATTGAACTGCTGGAGGTTCCATATCGGATGTATCTGTGTATCAATATGAACAACAGAATTCAGAAGTCACTCTATTATTTGTTGAAAGAATGAAGGCACTAATACATAAATGCGCAAATGATTAAAATCAGGGTTTGAATGGGAACATAGTAAAGGCTAGTAGGCATTTTTTCTTGAGCTCTCATTTCTCTTGCACACATTTTAATTTTGTTCTGTACTTGGAGATAGAAGAACGCCGGTCTCAACTGCAGGGGTCAGTAGGGACTAGAGGGAGTTTGGGAAAGGAGGAGGGGGTAAATGGGTGTCTGAAAATCGGGGCCAGCTGGTAAGACGATGAGAAAGAGTGCTGGGAATCCAGAGGAATATGGAATATAGAGCTGGATTTAGGGTTTGGAAAAACTTATAGGATGATTGAAATTAGGTCATAGATGGATGGGGGAATAATTGTAATATGTTTCATTGACTCATTTATTATTTATCCACATTTATTCATTCCACAAATATTGAACTTCTACTATATGATAGGCACCATATTGCTTACCAAGATACAACAGTGAACATGACAGACACAGCTCATTAAAGTCTAATCGAAGGAGAGGGCAAGGGACACTATTTTAAACCTACATCAAGTTCTGCATTCTGTAGTGTCTTGCTAGAGACAAATACATCACAAGTTTTGTCTCATTTGTGAAGGGCTCCACTAAAAAGAACACTTCTACTTATGCTGGTAGTCTGATTAAGTATGTTTTCTAACGTGTGTGTATGTGTAGAATTTCTAATTGCACCAATGAATTTTCCTCTAAATTCAAAATAAGAAACATTTGATTGCATGGTAGAGTATGTGAGCACGATGGTCCCTAGATGCACTCATTGGTAATGAAAAAATGGTATCTTGTGGCCATGACTGATCGAGAGAATTAAAGATGGTGGCATTTTTTCTTTTCTAGCAGAAAGAGGGAATGTGTTAGCAGAGTTGGTTCTGGAAGGAAAATGGCAAAGGAATTAGGTATTAAAATATCCACATTTTTGGAAATTGTAGCCTGTGATCTATGTATCTTGGGTCATAATCAATTTGAATAGGGACTATTTCCTTGAAATGGTTTTCAGGTATTTGAGAGTGATATTGAGCAATATTAGGTACAACCAAATTGCCAAATCCTGGAAGCACCGGGACATCCCTTTATGCTTCTTGAAGTTCATTGTCACGAGATTTGACTTAAAACTTTTTACACAGCCAGCTCTTAGTCGTTTGTGGGAATACAGGCCAAGGTTAGTATACTTTGTTTTCTGCCCATTTGTAACAATTCCGGATAGTGTAAAGGATCAGCAGAAGTTCAGTTGCACTAATTCATTTCCGGTTCAAGTGTAGTTTATGACTGTACCTCTGCAGATTCCAATGCCATCTCCTCTTTCTCTGTGCTTCTCCTATTGATACTGCCTTAGGTAAGAGCTGTTAAAGGGATAACAGCAGAGTGACATGTAAGGAGATACCATTCATCAATAGGCAAAAATAAGTCATAGTCTAACTAAAGCCTTTAATCACTGGTCTAAAATTACATTTCTTTAAATTACTGGTTTCTAACTGCACGCTATTTTAGCATTCGTTTCTAGTCTTTGACTACTATAACTTTCATTTTATTTATTTATTTATTTATTTATTTAAGAGAAGGTCTCATTCTGTTACCCAGGCTGGGGTGTAGTGGCATGATGATGGCTCACTGCAGCCTCAATCTCCTAGACTCAAGTGATCCTTCTGCCTTGGCCTCCCAAGTAGCTGGCACCACAGGCATGCACGACTATGCCCAGCTAATGGTTAAAATTTTTTTGTAGTGATGAGATGTCAACACGTTGCCCAGGCTGGCTTCAAACTTCTGGGTTCAAGCAATCCTCTTGTCTCAGCTTCCCAAAGTGGTGAGATTAGAGCGTGAGCCACTGTGCCTGGCCTGGCTACTATGTCTTATTTTCTATAATTCTCTCTTTGAACTGCTACAGAACAAGTGTGGGTCTGGGAAAAATGATAATGTCAGTGATTTAACTTTCACTTCTTTGGAAGCCTCTACCATATTTTTTGTAAGGTTCTTTTCACTTTCTTTTTGTTGCCCAACCTCTCTGTTCTTCTCAGAACAATATCTGTCACAAATTATTCATATCTTGATGCAAATTTAGATCAGTATGTTACATTTCTTTGGGGGTGTTTCCACTTTAAGATTTTCCTGCAGCTATGTAATAACATTTTTTTTTCCTGTTTCTAGAGGAATTTAAGCTTTATTGCCACAGGAGTAGGACTGATATTTTACTGGGTAAGAGCCTTCCCTTATGTCCCTATTATTCCACCAGGCCACTCTTAGGTTAAAGGCTGGCTCTTCCCATAAACTGTACTTCAATCGCCCATCTTGGATGCAGCCTGAAAGTCTCAATTCACTTTGACTTAGGCTCTGTAGAAGCCAAGGAGAGGCCAGTATTTATCTCTGTAATAAGACAAAGGGTCTTTGAGAGGAGGATTTGTAAAAAACTGACTGGTTGTGGCCCATCTCCTTTGTTTGTATGATAGCTAGCCTCCAAGATGACCCCCAATGATTCATATCTCCTAGAATTCACACTCTTGTATAGTGTTCCTTCATTTTGAATCAGCACTGGTTCTGTGTGACCAATAAAATATGGTGGGAATCACAGTATGTGGCCCTTCAGGCTGAGTCATTAAAGGCATTGCAGCTTCTGCCTTTATGTCTTAGATCCTCTACTCTGGGGGATGCTAGCTGCCATGCATTAACACATACTCAAGGAGCTCCATGGAGGTGCTACGGCAGAGGTTTCCACCAATATCCAGAACCAACAGGACAACTATGTGATTGTGCCATTTAGGAAGTGGCCCAACCCTTGTCAATCTTCAGTTGATTGCAGCTACAGCTGACATCTGACTGCATTCTTCTTTCATAAGAAATCCGAAGTGAGAATATCCAGCTAAGTTATCCTCAAATTCTTGACCCACAGAAAACATGAGACATGATAAATTATTACTGTTATTTTAAACCACTAAGTTTTGGAGTAATTTGTTACTTGGCACCATCTCTCAGCTTTCCAGCACTAATCACCGACTCTGGAAATCTTTACATAAAATGCTGGCAACAAATTTGCTCCAAAGTGAATTGTGATTTTTTCTAACAAGATAGGGTGATTCAACTGAGGGCAATTTAACCAAATAAAATTTCATATGAAGCAAGCTGACCAGTATAATCATGTGCTGGAGTATGAATAGCCTGTCTCTAGTTTCATGACATTTTTTATTTTGGTATATCATGGAAAGTTGTTTTGTAACCCCTATGAATCTTCAGGAATTTTTTTCTGCCTTTTAGGACTTGGGAAGTTTCTACTTTTATTTTGCTTTTCCGTTTCTCCAGTGACTAGGATGTATTTTGACCAAATTGTTGTTGGACCACTCTATTTCCACAAAATTGCTTTCAGTCAGATTGTTTATGGCTAAATCATCCATCATGTTGCAATACTTTTTATACGTTACCTCTAACTTGATCAATAAAACTTTAAGAAACAAATTCTATAAATTCACACAAAACAAACCCTTACATTAAAGTACAATGATAAAGAATGTAATAGATGGCCTCTAAGATCGTCTTAATGATCCCAAGTATGCATGCTTTTGAATAATCCTGCCTCCTTAAATGTAACTTGGACTAATTGATCCACTTCTGCTCAACAGAATATGGCAGAAGTGTTCAGATATAACTTCCACATTACATGATTTTTAAAAAAATAACCTTCTAAGATTAGGTTATGAAAATAATGTGACTTTTATTTGGGGAATATTCTGTTGTTCTCTTTTGGATTGCCCACCCTTGGGAAAGCCATCTGCAACGTTACCAGACAGCCCTGTGGAAGCCTCACTATAAAGATCATATAGAAATTAGGTTGGGACTACAGAGAAGACTCAGTAGTTGGACTAGTAATTGTTTTTCTGTTTTAATAACAACAGACTCCCAACACAATGAGGCCAGGTCTCTCTGAGGGTTGTTGGGCAGCCTCAGCATTTGCTGGAGTTCTAAACTGCCCAAGTGTTTTCACTGAGTTAGCAGACAGTGGTCCTAGCAGCATCCTTGGTATGAGGAATTGCATCTTGCCAATGACCACATGAATGTGTATGGAAATAGACCTCCCTCAGTCAAGTGTTCAGATAAGACTATAGCCCCGGCCCATAGCATGACTGCAGTTTTATGAGACAACTTGAGCCACACATACCCATCTAAGCTGTGTCTGGATTTCTGATTCAGAGAAACTATAAAATGATAAATGTTAGTTATTTTAAGTCTCTATTTTTGGAGTAAGTTGTTACACAGTAATATAAAACTAATAGAGGGGACAAGAGCATTGAATTCAAAATGTGTTCTAAAAGATGGATTTAGATTATTTGATTTATATCTTTTGTAAAATGAAGTCTTACTCCTGACCTTGCTTGGTAATTCAGGAAAGCAGCTCACTGGGTTTAATTGCCAACTCTTCCCTCTTCCCTTCTACCTTTTCCTTGACCCAAACATAGACACAGGGTCAGTCTCTGTTTCCTGCTACAAACCTGTCCTCTCTTCCTCCACCTCCTCCTACTTCCTTTCTTGTGTATTTTAGGACAATAAAGGGATAAAGTGATTGGAATTAAAGTGCGACATTAATGCCTCTGAACAGATGCGCTTTGGAGAGAATGTGACAGACTATCCAGGAAAGTGGGCTGGGGCCCTCAGAATTTGGACAAAGATGTGACTGCTAATCACTCAAGATGGCAAGCAGAAGCTGGGTGTTGAGAATGGGGGCTCGAGTGACAGCTGTGGTTTTGATAGTTTAGCTCTGATGACAATTTGGGCGGGATCTGTTCTGTTTCTGGAGAAGGATTTATGTTTGTCCTTAGAATCTGGAATCTTCCTGGTTGCCAGTAAAAGCTGAGCTTGGACTGACCATCTTTCTCTAGAATCACCTCTGCTTCTCATGTCGTGGGTCAACGGTAGGAGTGGTTGCTAAGTGAATGACCTTTGTGTTTCCACTGAACAAATCTTCAAAGAGAAAAAAATACCTATTCAGGTAATACACCATGATTTCCTTCATAAGCTTCAGAACATATGTCCTGAGAAAAACACCCCCATTGGAAGTTATTGCAAAAATAATAGAGACATTCAACAGTAGATGATGGAGACATTTGAAAGATACCAACAATGCAGAAACTCAGACGGGCAGAGTTTGCTAATGACATTGCTACTCCTTGGTGGCAACAAAACCTCTAATCCATGACCTTGCCACAGGCAGACTCCTATTAAGATTTAACAACAAGGATCAATGAGATAGAAATTAATAAAAAGAAAAAGACTAAACACCGATCAGGTATCTCTGACTGGGCTTGAGCTCCAAGGACACTGTGTACAGAAGCAATCTCCTTAAGAGCATTATAAAGATTTGAAGCAAATATAAAAAGTTAGGACTTTGGGGAAGCAGAAGTACATTTGTGTGATTGAAAAAAGAAAAAAGAAGTAATCGCCTTAAGATGGCCTTTTCACTTTCTCTGAATGCAGGAATGGATAGAACACTTTGGAAAATGTCACAGGGCATTATGTCGCAGGGCTGGCCCTATGTGGTTCATTTCTTTCTCCTGCAGCACACTGCACAGTGTCAGATCTTTGGTGTATAGTAGGCTATCAGATTCTGCCTGATTGAAAGGCTGTTCTATTCTACCACCAAGCCTTTAGTGACAAGCATTCAGAGAAAAATAGGACGGGAGGGTAAGACCAGAATAAAAGAGAACAATAAACCAAAAAAAAAAAAAAAAAAAAAAAAAAAGGAATAGAAGGCAATACAACAATAGCAGAAGATTGTATTCTCTCCAACTCTTCTCTTCCTCTTCCATCTAAAGCAAATTGTTCTTTTCGATTTCTCTCCAAGTCCACAATGGAATAAAAGCACTGGTCCTGAGCCCTATGAACTCCTTCCTATTTTAATTCCTACCAAAGAAGAACTTGATAAAAAGTAGATGATCTAAAAAGCAGATTGTGACTGAAGGGAAGACTGAGTAGCTGAACTAGTAACAGTTTTTCTGTTTCAATAAAGCAAACTCCCCAAACCATGAGGCCAGGCCTTTCTACAGATAGCTGGACTGCCTGAGCGTTTGCTGAAGTCCTAACCTGCAAAAGAGTTCCACTGAATTAGCAGACACTGAGCCTGCAGTATCCTTGGTGTGTGTGAAAGATTCAAGTATGGAGCTGATGCTCTAAGGCCACCTACATCTCAGTGAGGCAAAACCAGAGTGACATAAAGGGTACATATGAATAATTGTCTCTGCATAGAAAAGCATGTTCACATTTGGAGGAAGGCAGAAGGATTAGATTTTTTTACTTACATTTCTTTTGATTTAAGGTTGACAAAAGTGATGAGGTCTTGATTGGGTTATGATTGGTGCTTAAGAAAGTAATCAAGCCAACAAACAAATGGACAAACTAACAAACAAAGCAAATAAAAGTAGTATTGTGGCAAGGGAAAGAACTCTCATAGAAAAAAAAGGTCTGTATCCTAATTTAGCACTGTGCAATAGAAATATATTTTGAGTGACAAATATGCTTTAAAATTTTCTGGTAGCCCCATTAAAAATAAATAATTAGGTTAATTTTAATAATATATTTTATTTAATCCAATATAGAAATATTATAATTTTGGGAGGTAATTGGAACAAAAAATTATTGAAATACTTTATGTCCTTTTTACCAAGTCTTTGAAACCCAATGTGTATTGTACACCATGGCACATCTCAATTTGGACTAACCACATTTTTAATTCTCAAGAGCAATGTGTGCTTGGTGGCTGTCATACTGGGCAGTGCAATTGTAGCCCTCCCTCCGTCTTTCCCTCAGTCACTCATCGTATGACTTTGGCCAAGACATTCTCTTCTATGGCTCATTTCTCTCTTTCATAAGATAAGAATACCGATCCTCACCACTCTTTTTCATATTTTTTGGCACAGAATCTTACACAGAATATCAATAGCTAAAAGAAATAATACTAATGGAGTTTAAATCATAATTGATGGGCAGGAAATTGCTACTTGTACCACTTGTTTGTGAAATCCACAATTTTTAGAGTCCCTTTTAAACCTAGCATTCTCTTTAATGACTGATCACACTTTTGCTCACATTTGTCCAACATTAACCACATGTCAAATCTTGACCACATCTGCTCCAACCTTCATGCTACTTGGTATTAGGAGAGGGAAAGAAAATCAAGGAGGGGGATTTGAAGGAGAAAACCATCTGGAGAGCAAAGCAGGAGAGACAAGGAAAGAAAAAGAGTTGAAAATTGAGGAATGGAGTGAAGAAGGTAGTTTATGCCTGCTTAGATATTGTGGAACCAAATTAAAGCCAAGAAAAGAGGAGGATCACTGCTCTGCCTCCTGCCATCCCTAAACCTCATTAACCGTATCATAATTAAAGACTGCTGAGAACCATACAACTTAAGCCTACGTTTGCTGAAAGAGGCATCTTCTTTAGATATTTGCTGTCACCTATTATTCTTTTGTTTTGTTATGGAACAGATGCACACGCTCATGTTTTAGGGTGATACACCAGCATCTCTATAGTGCACAGACACGGTGCAGGTGCTAGCGGTATACAGATGCTTGTAAGGAGCCAGTCTACTCATCCTGTCTCCTCTCTTCCCATTGCATGCTATTGCATCTCATCTGATTTTATCTTAATAAAGACATGACCAAATGTTTCTATGTGAGTGGATTGTGCTATGGTTATGTGTGTAGGACCAGAAAGTGGTTTGCTGAACTGGGACTAAGGCGTATGGAGTCCTGTGGAGACTATTACTGCCCACCACTGTCCTTTGTGTTACTCTGCATTGTCCAGCCTGTCTCACAGTTAGTTGGCTATGTGACTAGCATAGCCTAAGGACTGTGAGAAGTTAAGCCTGCAACAGCTGAGATGGTAAGTATCTGACACGCCTTCCTCATGCTCCCATTATTCTCTCATCTAACTGTTAAATAATGTCGAAGTCACAAAAAGGAGGCAGCCTGAAGAAGAGCCACCATCATACATTAGACTGTGACATAAGTAAGATAATAGTCTTAGTTGTGTTAAGCCACTGGAAGTTGGGAGTTTGTTACAGTTGCTGGTATTATTACTGTGATGAATACAGTGGCCCCGAACTGGTGAATTTGCTCCTTTCCAAGGAAGACATTGTGCTTGGGTGGTGATCTGACACTGACCATGGGCCAGGGCTATCACTTTATTCAATTTTTTTTTTTTTTTTTTTTCATGGAGTCTCCCTCTGTCGCCCAGGCTGGAGTGCAGTGGTGCAATCTCGGCTCACTGCAAGCTCCACCTCCCGGGTTCATGCCATTCTCCTGCCTCAGCCTCCCGAATAGCTGAGACTACAGGCGCCTGCCACCACACCCGGCTAATTTTTTGTATTTTCAGAAGAGACGAGGTTTCACCGTGTTAACCAGGATTGTCTCGGTTTCTTGACCTTGTGATCCGCCCACCTTGGCCTCCAAAGTGCTGGGATTACAGGCGTGAGCCACCGCGCCTGGCCTACTTTATTCATTTTTACCGCATTAAGCATACTGAAAAAAATCCTGTCCGGTACCTATAAGTCTTTCTAAGTGAACAGGAGAGCTGTACTCAGAGGCAGACAGTTCCTAAGACGCTAATATCAACAGAGGAAATGTAGTTCTTTCATTGGACAATGCCCAGTGAAGCTTCCACAATTTTTTTTTTTTTGAAAAACACAAAATATGCCTTACAGTTTTATTGTTATTAATACTTTTCAAGGGATATTCCCATCAATAATCTTAACTGACTCTCCTAGTATCTGTAATGTAAACAGGACGGGTATTATCCTTTTTTCAATTGCTTTTGAAAAATTTCCGTTTTTATTTTAGAATCTGGGGGTACATGTGCAGGATTGTTACAGAGGTATATTGCACGATGCTGAGGTTTGTACTTCTATTGATCCCATTACCCAGATAGGAAATATAGTATCCAATAGGAAGTTTTTCAGCCCTTGCCTCCCTCCTTTTCCACCTCCCTCTTTCCTTTTGGAGGCCCCAGTATGTATGTCCTTGTGAACCCAAGATTTAGCTCCCTCTTGTCAGTGAAAACATGCAATATTTGGTTTTCCATTTCTGTGTTAGTTCACTTAGAATAACAGCCTCTAGCTGCATCCATGTTGCTGCAAAGGACATAATTTTTAAAAAATTTTTAAAATGGCTGCATAGTATTCCATGATGTATATGTACCACATTTTCTTTATCCAATCCACCATTGATGGGCACCTAGGTTGATTCTATGTCTTTGCTATTGTGAATAGTGGTGCAATGAATATATGAGGGCATGTACTTTTTGGTAGAACAATTTATTTTCCTTTGGGTATATACCCAGTAATGGGATTGCTGGGTTGAATGGTAGTTCTGTTTTTATCTCTTTCAGAAAATTCCAAACTGCTTTCCACAAGGGCTAAACTAATATACATTTCCCTCAGCAGTGTATGAACATTTCCTTTTCTCTGCAACCTTGCCAACATATGTTATGTTTTGCCTTTTTGATAATAGCCATTCTGATTGGTAAGAGATGCTATCTCATTGTGGTTTTAATCTCTCTGATGTGATTTGCATCTCTCTGGTGATTAGTGATATTGAGCATTTTTAAATATACTTCTTGGCCACTTGTATGTCTTTTTCTGAGAAGTGTTAATGTCCTTTGCCCACTTTGTAATGGGGTTGTTTGGTTTTTGCTTGTGTATTAGTCCGTTTTCACACTGCTGATTAAGACATACCAACACTGGGAAGAAAAAGAGGTTTAATTGGACTCACAGTTCCACATGACTGGGGAGGCCTCAGAATCATGGCAGGAGGTGAAAGGCACCTCCTACATGGCGGTGGCAAGAGAAAATGAGGAAGATGCAAAAGTGGAAACTCCTGATAAAACTATCAGATCTCGTGAGACTACCACGAGAACAGTATGGGGGAAACTGCTTCCATGATTCAAATGATCTCCCATCAGGTCCCTCCCACAACAGGTGGGAATTATGGGAGTACAATTCAAGATAAGATTTGAGTGGGGACAAAGAGCCAAACCATATTGGTTTGTTAATTTGCTTAAGTTCCTTATAGATTCTAGATATTACTCCTTTGTTAGATGCATAGTTTGCAAATATTTGCTCTCATTCTGTAGGTTGTCTATTTGCTCTATTGAGAATTTCTTTTGCCATGCAGAAGTGCTTCAGTTTAAGTCCCATTTGTCTACATTTGATTTTGCTGCATTTGCTTTTGGGGTTTTCTTCACAAATTCTTTGCCTAGGTCAATGTCTAGAAGAATATTTCTTAGATTTTCTTCTAGAATTTTTGTAATTTGAAGACTTACATTTAAGTCTTTATTCCATCTTGAGTTATTTTTGTATATGGTGAGAGGTAGGGGTCTAGTTTCATTCTTTTGCATGTGATTAGCCAGTTTTTCCAGCACTATTTAGTGAATAGGGTGTCCTTTCCCATTTATTTTTGTCAACTTTGTTGAAGATGAGTTTGTTGTAGGTGTATTTTAGGGGTCTCTATCCTGTTCCATTGGTCTATGTGCTTATCTTTGTACCAGTAATTTAAAAATTGTTTTTATAAACGTGTAATTTAAGGTAGAAACTATACCACAAGTAGAAGCTAAAAGTATAGTAACAACGTTATAGGAGCTCAATTTTCTTTCTTCTATTTCTTCAATGATATTTCAAGACAATTTCTTAAAATCTATCAGTTTCATTTTTCTTAATGGTAAAATTAGAAAAAAAACCCACTAGTTTTCAGAGCTATTATGAAGATTAGAAATAATGTAAGTACAAAGTAAAAATAATGGTTGTTGTTTTTAATATATCCCTTATGCAAGTGCCATTTAAAAAATAAATTTCTTAGAGTTGTTTGTTATTTATGCTTTAATAAGTGGTAGTCCATCTGTTGAGAAAACACTGGCCTTGGTGATGTGTGTGTGTGTGTGTGTGTGTGTGTGTATGTATCTTAAACCCACGGTCTGGAGATGAGTTGCTCTTCTCCAGTTTAAGAATTTATAAACTATCGAATTGTAGGAGGGACCATAAATTTGAGAGAATGGCAGAATAAATATCAAAGGCTTATCCTCTCCTTTTATTTTTTCCCATATTCAAATATTTTAATGCCATCTACATGATATTTTGCTATCTATGCCTGACAATTATATTATGGTGATGATGTAATATTTCTTTAAATTGACCTTAATTAAACTCATTCATTTTACATCACATTGTCTTAATAAAAAATACTCTTAAAATTATAAATAATATAGGCATATCAGGTCTATAAGTAATATTTATATTTTTTCAAGAATCAGATTAAATGAGATAAGGCCACATTTCAAAAGACAATAAAATTATATCAAAAGATAAATATTACTGAAAGTATTATTGAAATTCTATGTCTCTAAACTCTTACTGTCTCAAACTCATGACAATAGTTGGAAAAAGGTAAGCTTTCTTTCTTTGCTATGTGTTTTTTGACTATTGATGTGACTGACTCTTTCTTGTAAAATGAAATTTTCTTAATACGTTCACATACTTCTAGTTACATATTTATAGTACATAGTGCCTTAGTCACTCAGAGATTGTCACAAAATATTTCTGTCTAGCTCTATAATTATTCCATTTCTTAACTGTTTCATAATTTTCATGGCAAAATTTTAGTTATATTAACAACTTCTCTACTCCTGCCAAGTGAAGACTTCTGTAATAAAGATTTTCCAGAATCTGTAGATTTTATTTTTAAAGGCTGTACATGCTTGGAAACAATTAACAATGAAAGTGCTAAATAATTTGAAACACCTGAGTTTAAATACTGATTTTTTTGTACCTGATTAGCTCTTTAACATTTCTCAACTGCAATGCTCTTATTTTACAAGCAGATTGCTAAGGTACTGAGAACTTCTTTAATGTAGAAAAGAGTCCATATAATTTTGATGTTGTATTTGTTTTTAAAACCATTTATTGAGGTACAATTGACATATAAAATTTAATCCTTGTTTACATATATATAAATTTAGTGTATACAATTTAATAAGTATGTTTACAACTTAGTATGAAAATAGGTATACACCCTTGAAATCATCACTACAATCTATGCCCTAAACCTCTCCATCACTTCCAAATATTTCTCCTGCCCTCTTTGTTTATTACTATTATTATTGTGATAAGAACACTTAACATACGATCTACCCTTTTAATAAAAGTTTATATAATGCCCTACTTTTCATTATAGGCACAATGCTGATCTCTAAGAGTTATTTACCTTCTATAACAGATACTTTGTACCCTTTGACTACTTCTTAGTCTTTTCCCGCTTCTCATATTCCCTTTCACCACCATTCCACAGTCTACTTCTGAGTCTGACTATCCTATATTATTCATATAAGTGATATCATGTAATATTTTTCCTTCTTGGTCTGGCTTATTTCACTTAACATAATGTCCCACCGTCTCATCCACTATTGTAGCAAATAGTAGGATTTCTTTTTATAAGGCTCAGTAGCATTCCATTTTATGCATATACCATATTTTCTTAATTATACATCCGTTGATGGACATTTAGGTTGCTTCCATGTGTTGACTATTGTAAATAATGTTACAATGAACATATGAATGCAGGTATCTTTTTGAGATTCTGATTTCAATTCTTTTGAATAAACACCCAGAAGTTGTGTTGCTGGAATTTTTTTTGTTTTTTTTGAGACGGAGTCTCGCTATCGCCCGGGCTGGAGTGCAGTGGCGCAATCTTGGCTCACTGCAAGCTCCGCCTCCTGGGTTCACGCCATTCTCCTATCTCAGCCTCCCGAGTAGGCGGGACTACAAGCGCCCGCCACCACGCCCGGCTAGTTTTTTGTATTTTTTTAGTACAGACGAAATTTCACCATGTTAGCCAGGATGGTCTCGATTTCCTGACCTCGTGATCCACCCACCTTGGCATCCCAAAGTGCTGGGATTACAGGCGTGAGTCACCGTGCCCGGCTGGATTACTGGATTTTATGGTAGTTCTATTTTTAATATTTTGAGGAATCTCCATGTTGTTTTCAGTAATGACTATACCAACTGACATTCCCACCGTAGTATACAAGTGTCCCTTTTCTCTATAAAATTTACCAACACTTGTTATCTTAAAAAATATATAATAGCAATTTTAATGGGTGTGAAATCATTGTCATAGGACATTGTGGTTTTAATTTGCATTTCTCTGATGATTAGTGATGTTGGCATTGTCTCAAACTCCTGCTGACCATTTGTGTATCTTTTTGGAGCAATATGTATTCAGGTTTGCCCATTTTTAAGTTGGGCTATTTTCTTTCTTGCAGTTGTAGGAGTTTCTTATCTATTTTGAATATTAACCCCTTAACAGATATATGGTTTGCAAATATTTTCTCCTATTCTGTAGGTTGTCTAGTCACTCTCTTGATTGTTTCCTTTGCTGTGCAGAAGCTTTTTAGTTTGATTCAATAATATTTGTCTATTTTTTCTTTGGTTGCCTGCGTTTTTGGGGTCACATCAAAAAAATTATTATCCAGAGCAATGTCAGGAAGCTTTTCCCAATTAATTAGGAAGTTCTAACAATTGTAACCTATGTTATATAACAATATAACAATATATGCACCCAACATCAGAGCACCTAAATATATAAAGCAAATATTAATAGCTCTGAGTGGAGAGAAAGAGTGCAATACAATAATAGTAGGAGGCTTCAATACCCACTTTCAACACTGGACAGATTGTCTAGATAGAACATCAATAAGGGAACATTGGACTTGAACTACACTTTAGACCAAATTGACCTAACAGATATTTACAGAACATTCCATTCAACAGCAACACAATACACATTCTTCTCAAGTTCACATGAAATATTCTACAGAATAGATGATATGTTACACTACAAAACAAGTTTTAACAAATTTGAGAAGATTTAAATCATATCAAGTATCTTTTCTGACTACAATGGCATGAAACTAAAAGTCAATAACAGGAGGAAACTTGAAAAAGTCACAAATATGTGGATATTAAACAACATACTTCCAAACAACTAATGGGTCAAAAACAAATTCAAAGAGAAATTAAAGAATATTTAGAGACAAACAAAAATGGAAACACAACATACCCAAACTTTCAGGATGTAGTCAATGCAGTCCTAAGAGGTAAGCTTATAGCAATAAACACCCACGTAAAAAAAAGAACAAAGACCTTAAATCACCTGATGTTACATCTTAAGGAACTAGGAAATAAAAAAACAAACCCAAACTTAGCAGAAGAAAGGAAATAACAAAGATCAGAGCAGAAATAAATGAAATAGAAACTAGAAAACAATAAAGATCAACAAAACTAAAAGTTGGTTTCTTGAAAAAAGATGAACAAAATTGACAAAACTTTAGCTAGGCTAACAAAGGAAAAAAGAGATAAGTCTCAAATAATCAAAATCATATATGAAAGATGAGACATTAGAACTGATAACACAGAAATACAAAGGATCATAAGAGACTACTATGAACAACTATACATCAACAAAGTGGAAAACCTAGAAGAAATGAATGAATTCTTAGAAACATGCTACCTGTCAAGACTTAGTCAGGAGGAAATAGAAAATCTGAACAGAGTAATGAGTAAAGAGATTGAATCAGTAATAGAAAGCAACCAATCAAAGAAAAACCCTTACTGCTGAATTCTACTGTACATAGAAAGAAATAATACTGATTCTTCTCAAACTCTTTCAAAAATTTAAGGAAAGAAGCACTTCCAAACTCATTTTATAAAGCCAGTATTGTTCTGATACTAAAACCGGATAATGACCCTACAAGACAAGCAAACTGCATGCCAATATCCCTGATAAACATAGATGCAAAAATCTCAACAAAATACTAGCAAACTGAATTCAACAGCACATTAAAAAGATCATTTATCATGATCAGATGGGATTTATCCCAGAGATGCAAGTATGGTTCAACATACATAAATCAATAAACGTAATACACCATGTTAACAAAATGAAGGACTAAATCTGTATGATCATTTCAATAACAGAAAAAACATCTAACAAAATTCAATATCCATTTAGTATTAAAAAAACTGGACAAAATAGATATAAAAGGAATGTACCTCAATGGAGGCCTACAGCTAATATCATACTAAATGGTGAAAAGTTGAAAGCTTTTTCTTTAAGACCAATGACAAAACAAGGATATCTACTCTCACTAATTTATTCAACATAGTACCGGAAGTCCTAGCCAGAACAATTAAACAAGAGAAAAAAAGAGAAGCATCCATATCAGAAAGGAAAAAGTAAAACTGTCTCTGTTTGTAGATGGGATAATCTCACATATAGGAAACTCTAAAGACTCCATCACAGTCTGGGCATGGCGGTTCACAACTGTAATGCCAGCACTTTGGGATGCTTAATGCTGGGAGTTTGAGACCATCCTAGGCAACAAAGCTGAGACCTCATCTCTACAAAAATATTAAATTAGCTGGGCATGGTGGCATGCCCCTGGGGTCCCAGCTACCTGGGAGGCTGAGGTGCGAAGATCGCTTGAGCCTGGGAGATCAAGGCTGCAGTGAGCTACAGTTGTGCCACTGCATTCCAGCTGGAGTGACAGAGCAAGACTCCGTCTTCAAAAATAAATAAAATAAAATAATAAAAATAAAGACTCCACCAAAAAAACTGTTAGAACTAATAAGTGAATTCAGTAAAGTTGGAGAATACAAAATCAACATACGAAGATCAGTAGCATTTCTTTTTTTTTTCTTTTTCTTGTCAAACTTTATTCATGACTATCAGTATGACAGTTCCGTAATTTCTTTTTCAGATCTAAACAGAAAAAAATATAATTTTAAATTTTCTAACCTTAAGCTTAAATATGTTGTGGAGAAAAATGCCAAATTATCTGCTACATGTAAGTTTCCTTAAATTTATTTATTTTTGGTAACAACAGTGTTGAATGGGTTTTGCTGTAAGTAACAGAAAGCCTAGCAAATACAATCAGTTCTATACACTAACAATGAAGTATCTGAAAAAGAAATCACGTAAACAGTCCCATTTACAACAGCATAAAAACAGTTACAGATAAATATAACCAAGGAGATGAAAAATCTGTACACTGAAAACTATAAAACATTGATGTAAGAAATTAAAGAATACACAAATAAATGGATATCAGTGTTAATAGATTGCAAGGATTAATATTGTTAAAATGTTCATGTTACCTAATGTAATCTGCAGATTCAATTTCTACCAAAATCCAAGTATCAGTTTTCACAGAAATAAAAAAAAATCCTAAAATTTATGTGGCAACAGAAAAGATCTTGAATAGTCAAAGCAATGTTGAGCAAACAGAGCAAAGATGGAAGCATCACACTGGTTGATTTTCAAATATAAAGCGATTATAATCAAACAACATGGTACTGGTGTAAAAATAGATACATCAACCAATGAAACAGAATAAAAAGCCCATTAATAAACCCAAGTATTTATGCTCAATTGATTTTTCAGCAAAGGTGCTAAGAACACACAATGGGAAATAGTCTCTTCAATAAAAGTGTTGGATAAACTGGATAGCCACATGTAGAGGATGAAATTGAACTCTATGTCATACCATATAGAAAATCAACAGAAATGAATTAAAGATTTACATGTAAGACCTAAAACCGTAAAGCTACTAGAGGAAAGCAAGGAAGAAGCTCCACTGCTTTAGTCTGGGCAATGACTTCTTGGACAGAATTTGAAAGCACATGCAACAAAAGCAAAAATAAACTAATGGGAATGCATCAAACTAAAAAGCTTCTGCACAGTGAAAGAAACAATTAACAAAGTGAAGAGACAGCCCAGGGATTGAGAGGAGATATTTGCCAACTATAACTCAGATAAGGAGCTGATATCCAAAAGACATAAAGAACTAAAACAACTTAACAGCAGAAAAAACATATAACCCAATGAAAAAATAGGCAAATGATCTGAACAGACATTTCTAAAAGGAAGAAATGTAAATGGCCAATAGCCATATGAAAAAAACATTCAACTTCTCAAATCATCAGGGAAATGCAAATTAAAACCACAATAAAACATTATCTCACATCTGTTAGAATGGCCATTATCAGTAAGATGAATAATAGTAAGTGCTGGTGAGGATGTGGAGAAAAATGAGCCCTTATACACTGTTGGTGGAAATGTAAATTAATGCAACCATTTTGGAAAACAGTATGGAGCTTCCTAAAAATAGAATTGCCATATGGCCCAGCAATTCCACTTCTGGGTATATATTCAAAGGAATTGAAATTGCTATGTTGAAGAAATACCTTTGCCAAGATATGGAAGCAGTCTAAGTTTTCATCAATAGATAAATAGATAAAGAAAATATGGCATGTATACAAAAGAATATCACATAGCTGTAAAAAAGAAAACATGGATGGAACTTGAAGACATTATGCTAAGTCAAATAAGTGAGGTCAGGAAGACAAATTCTGTATGATCTCACTTGTATGTGGAATCTAACAAAAGCCAATCCCATAGAAACAGAGAGTAGAATGGTTGTTGCCAGAGGCTTTGGGATAGGGGAAAGGCAGGCATGGGGAAAGCAGAGATGCTGATCAAATGGTACAAAGTTCCAGTTAGATTCAAAATATAAGTTTTAGTGATCTATTGCACTGCATGGTGACTACAGTTAGTAATAATGTATTGTGCATACATTGCTAAATTTATTGTGTATAAATTGCTAAAATGAAAACTTTTAAATATCTCTACCACCAAATAATGAATGACAATTTGGTGGTCATGGATATATAATTAGCCTGATTGGGTCTCTCGACAAGGTACACATGGATCAAAATGTCATACTGTACCCTATAAATATACACAATTATTTGTCAATTAAAAATACAAAAAAATAAATGAACAAAAAGCTTTACTTCTAGTAATTTAACAGTTTCAGGTCTTATGTGTAAGTGTTAAATTCATCTTGAGCTAATTTTTGTGTATTTTGTGAGACAAGGATTCAATTTCGTTCTTCTGCATGTGGATATCCAGTCTTCCGAATGTTTATTAAAGATACTGTCCTTTCTCCATTGTGTGTTCTTGGCACTTTTGTCAAAGATCAATGAGCCATAAACCTATACATTTAATTCTGTAATCTATATTCTGTTCCATTGGTCTATATGTCTATTTTTGTGCCAGTACTGAGCTGCTTTAATTCCGATAGCTTTATAGTAAAATTTGAAATTAGGCGGTGTAATGCCTTCAGCATTGTTCTTTTTACTCAGGATTGCTTTGGCTATTTGGAATCTTTTGTGGTTTTATATGATTTTAGGATGGTATTTTTATTTCTGTGAAAAAATTCTTTGAAATTTTAATAGATATTGCATTGAATTTGTACATCACTTTGGGTAGTATGGGCATTTTAATATTAACTCTTGCAATTCATCAACACTGATACCTTTCTATTTTTGTCTTCTACAATTTCTTTTATCAATGTTTTATAGTTTTCAGAGTACAAGTCTTTCACCTCCTTGGTTAAATTTATGCCTAATTATTTTATATTTTTGATGCTATTCTAAATGAGATTACTTTTTGGCTTCTTTTGATAGTTCATTGTTTGATAGTATATAGAAATGCTACCAATTTTTGTATGTTGGTTTATATTCTGCAACTTTACTGAATTCATGTATTGTAAAATTTTCTTACTTAGGGCTTTATATACAAGATCAGTCATCTGCAAGCAGAGGAAGTTTTATTTCTTTATTTCCAATTTGAATGTCTTTTATTTTTTACTTTGGCTTAATTGCTCTAGCAAGGACTGCTAGTTCTATGTGGAATATAAGTGTCAAGAGTGGGAATCCTTGTCTTGTTACTGATCTTTGAGAAAAAGCATTTAGTTTTTCACCATTGAGTATGATATTAATTGTAGGCTGGCCTTGTAGGATCTTTATTATGTTCAGATAGGTTCCTTCTATACCTAATATGTAGAGAATTTTTATCACAAAATGGTGTTAAAATTTTCAAGTGCTTTTTCTGCATCTACTGAGATGACTGTATAAATTTTATCCCTCATCTGTTAAACTGGTATATCACATTAATTGATTTTTGCATATTGGCTTATTTATGAATTTCAGGGATAGATCCCACTTGGTCATGTTGTATGATTCTATTAATGTGATGTTGAATTTCTTTTGCTAATATTTTGTTAATTATTTCTGTATCTGTGTTCATCAGAGATACTACCCTGTAGTTTTCTTTTCTTATGGTGTCTTTTTTCTGGCTTTGGTACCAAGTAATGCTGGCCTCATTAAAGAGTGTGAAAGTGTTCCCTCTTTGATTTTTTGGAAGAGTTTACAAAGGATTGATATTAATTCTTCTTTAAATGTTTGATAGACTTTGCCTGCGAAGCTATCTAGTCCTGGGCTTTTCTATGATGCAAGGTTTTCGATTACTGATTAAATCTCCTTATTTCTTACTGGCCTTTCTATTTTTTTTCTTGTTTCAGTCTTTGTAGGTAGATGGTGTGTTTCTAAAGATTTATTCCTTTTTGCCCAATTTATTGCCATGTAATTGTTCACAGTAGTCCCTTATGATCTTTTTTTATTTTTGTGTTATGAGTTTTAATGTCTCCTCTTTCTTTCTATTTATTGAGTTTTAATGTCTCCTCTTTCTTTTTATTTATTTGAGTCTTCTCTCTTGTTTTTTTGGTTAGTATAGCTACGGATTTGCCAATTTTGTTTATCTTTTAAAAAACCCCTAACACTTAAGTTAATCAAGTTTTTCTATTTATCTCTGCAATAATCCTTATTATTTTTTTCTTTATTTTATTTTATTTACTTTTTTTATTATTATACTTTAAGTTCTAGGGTACATGTGGACAACATGCAGGTTTGTTACATATGTATACTTGTGCCATGTTGGTGCGCTGCACCCATCAACTCATCAGCACCCATCAACTAGTCATTTACATCAGGTATAAATCCCAATGCAATCCCTCCCCCCTCCCCCCTCCCCATAATAGGCCCTGGTGTGTGATGTTCCCCTTCCCGAGTCCAAGTGATCTCATTGTTCAGTTCCCACCTATGAGTGAGAACATGCAGTGTTTGGTTTTCTGTTCTTGCAATAGTTTGCTGAGAATGATGGTTTCCAGCTGCATCCATGTCCCTACAAAGGACACAAACTCATCCTTTTTTATGGTTGCATAGTATTCCATGGTATATATGTGCCACATTTTCTTAATCCAGTCTATCACCGATGGACATTTGGGTTGATTCCAAGTCTTTGCTATTGTGAATAGTGCCACAATGAACATACGTGTGCGTGTGTCTTTATAGCAACATGATTTATAATTCTTTGGGTATATACCCAGTAATGGGATAGCTGGGTCATATGGCACTTCTAGTTCCAGATCTTTGAGGAATTGTCATACTGTTTTCCATAATGGTTGAACTAGTTTACAATCCCACCAACAGTGTAAAAGTGTTCCTATTTCTCCACATCCTCTCCAGCACCTGTTGTTTCCTGACTTTTTAATAATTGCCATTCTAACTGATGTGAGATGGTATCTCATTGTGGTTTTGATTTGCATTTCTCTGATGGCCAGTGATGACTAGCATTTTGTCATGTGTCTGTTGGCTGTATGAATGTCTTCTTTTGAGAAATGTCTGTTCATATCCTTTGCTCACTTTTTGATGGAGTTGTTTGTTTTTTTCTTGTAAATTTGTTTGAGTTCTTTGTAGGTTCTGGATATTAGCCCTTTGTCAGATGAGTAGATTGCAAAAATTTTCTCCCGTTCTGTAGGTTGCCTGTTCACTCTGATGGTAGTTTCTTTTGCTGTGCAGAAGCTCTTTAGTTTAATTAGATCCTATTTGTCAATTTTGGCTTTTGTTGCCGTTGCTTTTGGTGTTTTAGACACGAAGTCCTTTCCCATGCCTATGTCCTGAATGGTATTCCCTAGGTTTTCTTCTAGGGTTTTTATGGTATTAGGTCTAACATTGAAGTCTCTAATCCATCTTGAATTAATTTTTGTATAAGCAGTAAGGAAAGGATCCAGTTTCAGCTTTCTACTTATGGCTAGCCAATTTTCCCAGCACCATTTATTAAATAGGGAATCCTTTCCCCATTTCTTGTTTTTGTCAGGTTTGTCAAAGATCAGATGGCTGTAGATGTGTGGTATTATTTCTGAGGACTCTGTTCTGTTCCATTGGTCTATATCTCTGTTTTGGTACCAGTACCATGCTGTTTTGGTTACTGTAGCCTTGTAGTATAGTTTGAAGTCAGGTAGCGTGATGCCTCCAGCTTTGTTCTTTTGACTTAGGATTGTCTTGGCAATGCGGGCTCTTTTTTTCGTTCCATATGAACTTTAAAGCAGTTTTTCCAATTCTGTGAAGAAACTCATTGGTAGTTTGATGGGGATGGCATTGAATCTATAAATAACCTTGGGCAGTATGGCGATTTTCACAATATTGATTCTTCCTATCCATGAGCATGGTATGTTCTTCCATTTGTTTGTGTCCTCTTTGATTTCACTGAGCAGTGGTTTGTAGTTCTCCTTGAAGAAGTCCTTCACATCCCTTATAAGTTGGATTATTAGGTATTTTATTCTCTTTGAAGCAATTGTGAATGGAAGTTCATTCATGATTTGGCTCTCTGTTTGTCTGTTACTGATGTATAAGAATGCTTGTGATTTTTGCACATTAATTTTGTATCCTGAGACTTTGCTGAAGTTGCTTATCAGCTTAAGGAGATTTTGGGCTGAGATGATGGGGTTTTCTAAATATACAATCATGTCATCTGCAAACAGGGACAATTTGACTTCTTCTTTTCATAACTGAATACCCTTAATTTCTTTCTCTTGCCTGATTGCCCTAGCCAGAACTTCCAACACTATGTTGAATAGTAGTAGTGAGAGAGGGCATCCCTGTCTTGTGCCAGTTTTCAAAGGGAATGCTTCCAGTTTTTGCCCATTTAGTATGATATTGGCTGTGGGTTTGTCATAAATAGCTCTTATTATTTTGAGATACATTCCATCAATACCGAATTTATTGAGAGTTTTTAGCATGAAGGGCTGTTGAATTTTGTCAAAGGCCTTTTCTGCATCTATTGAGATAATCATGTGGTTTTTGTCTTTGGTTCTGTTTATATGCTGGATTACGTATATTGATTTGCAAATGTTGAACCAGCCTTGCATCCCAGGGATGAAGCCCACTTGATCATGGTGGATAAGCTTTTTGATGTGCTGCTGGATCCGGTCTGTCAGTATTTTATTGAGGATTTTTGCATCGATGTTCATCAGGGATATTGGTGTCAAATTCTCTTTTTTTGTTGTGTCTCTGCCAGGCTTTGGTATGGGGATGATGTTGGCCTCATAAAATGAGTTAGGGAGGATTCCCTCTTTTTCTATTGATTGGAATAGTTTCAGAAGACATGGTATCAGCTCCTCATTGTACCTCTGGTAGACATCAGCTGTGAATCCATCTGGTCCGGGGTTTTTTTTTGGTTGGTAGGTGATTAATTATTGCCTCAATTTCAGAGCCTGCTATTGGTCTATTCAGGGATTCAACTTCTTCCTGGTTTAGACTTGGGAGGGTGTAAGTGTCCAGGAAATTATCCATTTCTTCTAGATTTTCTAGTTTATTTGCATAGAGGTGTTTATAGTATTCTCTGATAGTAGTTTGTATTTCTGTGGGGTTGGTGGTGATATTCCATTTATCATTTTTTATTGCATCTATTTGATTCTTCTCCCTTCTTTTTTATTAGTCTTGGTAGTGGTCTATCAATTTTGTTGATCTTTTCAAAAAACCAACTCCTGGGCCGGGCGCGGTGGCTCAAGCCTGTTATCCCAGCACTTTGGGAGGCCGAGACGGGCGGATCACGAGGTCAGGAGATCGCGACCATGCTGGCTAACACAGTGAAACCCCGTCTCTACTAAAAAAATACAAAAAACTAGCCGGGCGAGGTGGCGGGCACCTGTAGTCCCAGCTACTCAGGAGGCTGAGGCAGGAGAATGGCGTAAATCCGGGAGGCGGAGCTTGCAGTGAGCTGAGATCTGGCCACTGCACTCCAGCCTGGGCCACAGAGCGAGACTCTGCCTCAAAAAAAAAAAAAAAAAAAAAAAAAAAAAAAAAACCAACTCCTGGTTTCATTGATTTTTTTGGAGGATTTTTTGTGTCTCTATCTCCTTCAGTTCTGCTCTGATCTTAGTTATTTCTTGCCTTCTGCTAGCTTTCGAATGTGTTTGCTCTTGCTTCTCTAGTTCTTTTAATTGTGGTGTTAGAGTGTCAATTTTAGATCTTTCCAGCTTTCTCTTGTGGGCATTTAGTGCTATAAATTTCCCTCTACACACTGCTTTAAATGTGTCCCAGAGATTCTGGTATGTTGTATCTTTGTTCTCATTGGTTTCAAAGAACATCTTTATTTCTGCCTTCATTTCGTTATGTACCCAGTAGTCATTCAGGAGCAGGTTGTTCACTTTCCATGTAGTTGAGTGGTTTTGATTGATTTTCTTAGTCCAGAGTTCTAGTCTGATTGCACTGTTGTCTGAGAGACAGTTTGTTATAATTTCTGTTCTTGTACATTTGCTGAGGAGTGCTTTACTTCCAATTATGTGGTCAATTTTGGAATAAGTGCAATGTGGTGCTGAGAAGAGTGTATATTATGTCGATTTAGGGTGGAGAGTTCTATAGATGTCTATTGGGTCCGCTTGGTGCAGAGTTGAGTTCAATTCCTGGACATCCTTGTTAACTTTCTGTCTCATTGATCTGTCTAATGTTGACAGTGGGGTGTTGAAGTCTCCCATTATTATTGTATGGGAGTCTAAGTCTCTTTGTAAGTCTCTAAGGACTTGCTTTATGAATCTGGGTGCTCCTGTATTGGGTGCATATATATTTAGGTTAGTTAGCTCTTTCTGTTGAATTGATCCCTTTACCATTATGTAATGGCCTTCTTTGTCTCTTTTGATCTTTGATGTTTTAAAGTCTGTTTTATCAGAGACTAGGATTGCAACCCTTGCTTTTTTTTGTTCTCCGTTTGCTTGGTAGATCTTCCTCCATCCCTTTATTTTGAGCCTATGTGTGTGTCTGCATGTGAGATGGGTCTCCTGAATACAGCAAACTGATGGGTCTTGACTCTTTTTCCAATTTGCCAGTCTGTGTCTTTTAATTGGAGCATTTAGTCCATTTACATTTAAGGTTAATATTGTTATTTGTGAACTTGGTCCTGTCATTATGATATTAGCTGGTTATTTTGCTCGTTAGTTGATGCAGTTTCTTCCTTGTATCGATGGTCTTTACATTCTGGCATATTTTTGCAATGGCTGGTACTAGTTGTTCCTTTCCATGTTTAGTGCTTCCTTCAGGGTTTCTTGTAGGACAGTCCTGGTGGTGACAAAATCTCTAAGCATTTGCTTATCTGTAAAGGATTTTATTACTCCTTCACTGATGAAACTTAGTTTGGCTGGATATGAAATTCTGGGTTGAAAATTCTTTTCTTTCAGAATGTTGAATATTGACCCCCACTCTCTTCTGGCTTGTAGAATTTCTGCCGAGAGATCTGCTGTTAGTGTGATGGGCTTCTCTTTGTGGGTAACCCGACCTTTCTCTATGGCTGCCCTTAACAGTTTTTCCTTCATTTCAACTTCAGTGAATCTGACAATTATGTGTCTTGGAGTTGCTCTTCTTGAGGAGTATCTTTGTGGCGTTCTCTGTATTTCCTGAATTTGAATGTTGGCCTGCCTTACTGGGTTGGGGAAGTTCTCCTGGATGATATTCTGAAGAGTGTTTTCCAACTTGGTTCCATTTTCCCCCTCACTTTCAGGCACCCCAATCAGATGTGGATTTGGTCTTTTCACATAATCCCATACTTCTTGAAGGCTTTGTTCATTTCTTTTTCCTCTTTTTTCTTTAGACTTCTCTTCTCACTTCGTTTCATTCATTTGATCCTCAATCACTGATACTCTTTCTTCCAGTTGATCGAGTTGGTTACTGAAGCTTGTGCATTTGTCATGTATTTCTCGTTATCATGGTTTTTATCTCTGTCAGTTCGTTTATGGCCTTCTCTGCATTGATTAATCTAGTTATCCGTTCTCCATTCTTTTTTCAAGATTTTTAGTTTCTTTGCCCTGGGTACATAATTCCTCCTTTAGCTCTGAGAAGTTTGATGGACTCAAGCCTTCTTCTCTCAACTCGTCAAAGTCATTCTCCATCCAGCTTTGATCCATTGATGGCGATGAGCTGCGTTCCTCAGTTGAAAATGCAGAAATTACCTGTCTTCTGTGTCACTCACGCTGGGAGCTGGAGACTGGAGCTGTTCCTATTTGGCCATCTTGCTCTACCCTATTATTTTTTTCTTCTACTAACTTTAAGTTTAGTTTATTTTTTATCCAGTTCCTTGAGGTGTAGTGTTAGGTTGTTCATTTAAAATCATTCTTATTTTTAAATACAGGTATTTATAGCTGTAAACTTTCCTCTTAGTAGTGCTTTAACTGCCTCCTATAAGTTTCAGTGTGTTACCTTTTATTTTTGTTTGCCTGAGATATTTTATAATTTCCCCTTTGATTTCTGCATTGACTCAATGATTGTTCAAGAGTGCATGGTGTAATTTTTATGTATTCATAGATTTTTCCATTTTCCTTTTTTATTTGTTTTAACTTAACTTTATTGTGGTCAGAAAAGATATTTGGAATTATTTGAATCTTCTTAAATTTACTAATACTTGTTTTGTGTCCTAGCATGTGATCTACCCTGGAGAATGTTTCATATGCAGTTTAGAAAAATGTATTTTCTGCTACTGTTGGGTGGAATGTTCTTTGTATGTCTGTTAGGTTGATTGTCAAGTCTGCTGATTCCTTGTTGATTTTCTGCTTGGAACATATTAATGCAAGTGGGTTATTAAATTCTTCTACTTTTTTTATGGTTATCTATTTTTCCCTTCATATCTGTCAATGTTTCCTTTATATATTAGGTTCTCTTATGATGCGTGCATATATATTTATAATTGTTTTATCTCTCTGTTGATTTGACCCCTTATTATTATATAGTGATCTTGTCTCTAGTGACACATTTTTGACTTTAAGTTTATGACCTAAAGTCTATTTTATATGATATAATTATAGCTATAGCCACCCCTGCTCTCTTTTGGTTACAATTTCCATCCCTGTGCTTTCAGCTTATGTGTATCCTTAAATGTAAAGTAAGTCCCTTGTAGACAGCATATAGCTGGGTCTTTTTTTTAAATCAGCTATTTTATATCTTTTGATTGAAAAGTTTATTTACATTTAAATAGTTATTCATCAGAAGTACTTAGTACTGCCATTTTAAATATTGTTTTCTGTCTGTAGTTCTTTTGTTCTTCTCTTCATCTCTTGCTAATTTTCTTCATGTTGTGATGACTTTTTGTAATGATATGTTTTCATACTTTTCTTTTTATCTTCTGTGTGTCCACTACAGGTTTTTCTCTCTAGTTAATATGAGGCTTGCATTGAAACTCTTATAGTATAACATTCAATTTTAAGCTGATAATAACAACTTTAATGACATAAAAACTCCATACTTTTACTGTTCATTTTATGTTACTGATGTGAGAGTTTATTTCTTTTCATATTGTGTATTTAGCAGCAATTTTTTTGTGGTTACAGTTATCCTCAGTTTTTCTGTTTTGACTTTTATGCTAGGGTTAAAAGTGATTTACACATCATTATTACAGTATTATGTTTTTCTGTGATTGTTTATATATTTACTTTCACGAGTGAGATTTATACTTTTTATTTAGTGCTGTTCTCCATTGGTAGGCAGACCTTGTGCTGCAGTCTGGGGTTCATGGGCAGCCCTAGTGCCCACATTTATATGCAAGTGAGTCTGTTGCTGTGGCCTAGGGTCCATAGGGTGACCTGGTGCTATAATTTCTTTCTTAACACTGCCTTAGCTGTGTCCCAGAGATTCTGGTACATTTTATCCTTGTTCTCATTAGTTTAAAAGAACTTCTTGATTTCTGCCTTGATTTTATTATTTACTAAGAAGTCATACAGGAGCAGGTTATTCAATTTCCATGTAATTGTATGGCTTTGAGTGAATTTCTTAGTTTTGAGTTTTAATAAATTGCACTGTGGTCTAAGAGACCATTTGTTATTATTTCAGTTATTTTGCATTTGCTGAGGAGTGCTTTTTACTTCAGATTATGTGGTCAGTTTTAAAGTAAATGCCATGTGGCAATAAGAAAAATGTGTATTATGTTGTTTTCTGGGTGGAGAGTTTTGTTGCTATCCATTACATCCATTTGATTCAGAGCTGAATTCAGGTCCTGAATATCTTTGTTAATTTTCTGTCTTGATGATGTGTTTTAGTACTGTCAGTGGGGTGTTAAAATCTCCCACTATTATTATGTGGAAGTCTAAGTCCCTTTGAAGGTTTCCAAGAACTTGCTTTAAGAATGTGGGAGCTCCACTTGCAGTGAGCTGAGATCCAGCCACTGCACTCCAGCCCGGGTGGCAGAGCAAGACTCTGTCTCAAAAAAAAAAAAAAAAAAAAAAAAAAAAAAAAAAAAAAAAAGAATGTGGGAGCTCCAGTGTTGGGTGCATATATATTTAGGATAGTTAGCTCTTCATGTTGAATCAAACCCTTTACCATTATGTAATGCCCTTTGTCTTTTTTTGTCTTTGTTGGTTTAAAGTCTGTTTTGTCAGAAACTAGATTTGCAACTCCTACTTTTATCTGTTTTTCATTTACTTTGTAAATTTTCCTCCATCCCTCCGTTTTAAGCCTATGTGTGACACTGCATGTGAGACAGGTCTCTTGAAGACAGCATGTCAATGGGTCTTGGGTCTTCATCCCGCTTGCCATACTGTGTTTTTTAATTGGGGCATTTCCATTTATATCTAAGGTTACTATTGGTTGTGTGGATTTGATACTTTTATTCTGATGCTAGCTAGTTATTTTGCAGATTTGTTTATGTGGTTGTTTTATAGTGTCACTGGTCTGTGTAAGGAACTCTTCTAAAGCAGATCTGGTGGTTAAAAATTCCCTCAGCATTTGATTGTCTGAAAAGAATCTTATTTCTCCTTCATTTATGAAGCTTAGTTTGGAGAGATATTACATTCTGGGATGGAAATTCTTTTCTTTAAGAATGTTGAGGGGCCAGGTGTGGTGGCTCACGTCTGTAGTCCCAGGACTTTGGGAGTCTGAGGCAAGCAGATCACGAGGTCAAAAGATCAAGACCATCCTGGCCAACATGGTAAAACTCCATCTCTACTAAAACTACAAAAATTAGCTGGGCATAGTGGTGTGTACTGTAGTTCCCCAGCTACTTGGGAGGCTGAGGCAGGAGAATTGCTTGAACTCAGGAGGCAGAGGTTGCAGTGAGCCAAGATCACCCCACTGTACTCCAGCCTGTTGACACAGTGAGACTCCGTCTTGAAAGAAAAAAATGTTGAATGTTGGACCCCATTCTCTTCTGGTTTGTAGGGTTTCTGCTGAGAGGCCTACTGTTAGTCTGATGGGCTTTCCTTTGTAGGTGACCTGGCCTTTCTCTCTGGCTGTTCTTAACAGTTTTGTTTGTTTCTACATTTTGACCTTGGAGAATCTGATGATTATGTGTCTTGGGGATGATCTTCTCATGGAGTATTGGGTTTCTCTGCATTTCCTGTATTTGAATGTTGTCCTGTCTAGCCAGATTGGGGAAATTCTCATGCATTATATCCTGAAATACGTTTCCCTACTTAGTTCATTCTTCCCATCTCTTTCAGGTACACCATGTAGTTGTAGATTTGGTCTCTTTACATAATCCCATATTGCTCAGAGGTTTCTTTAATTTTTTTAATTTGTTTTTCTCTATTCTTATCTGCTTGTCTTATTTCAGAAAGACAGTCTTCAAGTTCTGAGATTCTTTCTTTGCTTGGTCTGTTCTGCTATTAATACTTGTGATTGAATTATGAAATTCTCGTACTGTGCTTTTCAGCTGTATCAGGTTGGTTATGTTCCTCTCTTTACTGGCTATTTTGACTGTCAGCTCATGCAATGTTTTATCATGATTTTTAGCTTCCTTGCATTGAGTTAGAATGTTATCTTTTAGCTCAGTGAATATCATTTTAATCCACATTCTGAAGTCTACTTCTGCTATTTCAGTCATCTCATCTTCAGCCTCGTTCTGAACCCTTGCTGAAGGGTTGATGTGGTCATTTGGAGGACAACTCTGGCTTTTTGAGTTTTCAGTGTTCTTTCACTGATTCCTTCTCATCTTTGTGGACTTATCTACTTTCAGTCTTCAAGGTTGCTGACTTTTGGATGAGGTTTTTTGTCTGTTTGTTTTTCTTTTAACAGCATGGCTTGTGTGGTTTGTTGGGTATCTACTTCAGTCCTAGTCACCTTGGATGTTCTGTTACCTGGAGGTATCACCACTGCAGTCTGTGAAAGAGCAGAGATGGCAGTCTTCCCTTTCCTCTGGGAGCTCTGTCCCAGGAGGTATGAACCTGCTGCCAGTCCAAATGCAGCTGTAGGAGGTGGTTGGAGATCCCAGTTGGGAGTCTCACCCAGTCAGGAGGAATAGGATCAGGGACCCACTTAAAGAATCAGCCTAGCCATGCTTTTGTAGAGCAGCTGTGCTGTGCTGGAGTGCCGCTTCCACCTCCAGTTGGCTTGGGCTTTCCAAAGCCTGGAGGCTGGAATGGCTAAGTTGCCAAAGAAGCAAAGATGGTGGCCTGCCCCTCCCTCTAGGAGCTCTGTCCCAGGAAGTTTTCAGACCTCTGTTGGCCAGAGAACATTGGCAGGAGTGGCTGGCGGCTCTGGTTCAAAGTCCTGCCCAGTGAGGAGAAAGATAATGGGGACCCACTTAAGGAAGCAGCCTGGCCACACTTTCATAGAGCATCTGTGCCATGCTGGGATACCACTTCTGTTCCAGTTGACTTGGGCTCTCCAAAGCCCACAGGCTGGATCAACTGAGTTGCCCAAACAGCAAATATGGTGGGCCACCCCTCCCCTGAGAGCTCTGTCCCAGGAAGAAATAAAAACTCTGTCAGTCAGAAAATGCAGGCTCTGGTTGGGAGGTCCCACCCAGAAATGAGGAACTGATCAGGGTCCCAATTAAAGAGGCAGTCTGGCAACGTTTTGGTAGAGCAGCTGTGCCATGCTGGGGGATCCCTTCTGTCCCCTGTTGGTTTGGGCTCTCCTAAACCCCCAGGCTGGAATGGTTGAGCCATCTAAACAGACGGTGGCCTTCCCCTCTCCCCAAGAACTCCCTCTTCTCCCAGGACAGTGCAACACTGTTGCTTGAGGCTGGCTGAAATTCCAAGCCTGTGGGTCTTATTCTGTGAGGCTCCATGGCAGTGGGACCCACAGATTGGGCTCTCCTAAACCCCCAGGCTGGAATGGTTGAGCCATCTAAACAGACGGTGGCCTTCCCCTCTCCCCAAGAACTCCCTCTTCTCCCAGGACAGTGCAACACTGTTGCTTGAGGCTGGCTGAAATTCCAAGCCTGTGGGTCTTATTCTTTGAGGCTCCATGGCAGTGGGGCCCACAGATTGACACTGCTCAGCCCCTTGGATCCAGCCCTCTTCTTAGGGGTATATATGGACTTCCTGCCTTGCCTGAGTTGCAGTCACCTTTGGCAGGGATCCCAGAACCAGAACATACAAAACTCTTGGGTCTTTCTGCATGCCTGGCAGCTGCTCTGCCAAGACTTCATGCAGCTGTGTGTGTCAGACCAAAGACCCTGGTTGGAACGGGTTCATGAGGGGATCTCCTAACCCGAGGGCAGCAAAAATCCATGGGAGAAGTGTGATTTCTGGGGTCACACAATCACTCACCATTTCCTTGGGCTGGGGGACTTACCAATTTTAAAAATGGAGAAATTGATACTTGAGGAAGCTAAGTGACTTGTTGAAGGTCATATTGAGAATAGAATGGTCTGAATTTCTACTTTTCTTTAAGATGAGCATCCCTCATCTATAAAAAACTCAATGTTAATTAGAGGTTTTCAACAATATATGTAAAATTATGTACCAACACATACCATGTAATAAATATAAATTATTTGTACTGTGAAGCTATATCTTGTATATACTAATGAAAGCTTGCATTTTATTTATGCAGTAAATTACAGTTTCCTACGGGTTTTCATATTTATCATCTTATTTAATTCCTATAAAAACTATAAGGGGGGGCAGCAAAGCTATCATACCCACTTTATAGCTGAGGAAAATAAGAAAATGTCCAAGATGGGTGTATACAAGATTGAAATCTATGTCTTTTAATTCTGAACCACTGCTTTCAGAAATAATATGAAAATATTTGTTTTACAAATGTCTTAGGTCATTTGTCTTTCTATAACAAAATATCATAAACTGAGTGGCTTATAAACAACACAAATTTATTTTTGACATTTCTGGAGGCTGAAATGTGCAAGGTTAAGGCATCAGCAGATTCAGTGTGTGGTGAGAGTCCCTTTACTGGTTTATAAACAGCAGTCTCCTTGCTGTAACCTCACATGGTGTAAGAAATGGGAGTCTACCTCACATCTCTTTTGTTTTTTTTTTTGTTTTTTGTTTTCATTATTATTATACTTTAAATTCTAGGGTACATGTGCATAATGTGCAGGTTTGTTACATATGTATACTTGTGCCATGTTCACATCTCTTTTGTAAGAGCACTGATCTCATTCATGAGGGCTCCACCTTCGTGACCTAATGACCTCCCAAAGCCCTCACCTCCTAATGCTATGACCTTGGGTGCCGTTGCCCCACCTCCTAATGCCGTGCTTTCTAAGTTTATCACTTTGGGGATAAGGATTTCAACGTATGAATTTAGGGGTGGGGACACATTCTGAATGCAGGAAAAAAACAACATATTAAAAAAAAATGAAATTTAATTTGTACTAGATGCTCTTGAGTCTCAAGTGTAATATAACTGAGACTGGCCTATCTTGCATAATCTGCCAGTTTCTGGTGAATTGATTCTGTCTCAGGAAGGTCCTGGCTTTTCTTGAAGAGTTAATTCAAAGCCCATTTAGTTCAGGCCCCACAGATCTTCTCCCTCTTAAGAATTGAAAGGTCTGTCTCCTCATGAAGATGCAGAATAACCAGTGCATTTAGGTGGGGAAGAAAAGGAGACATGCTTAAGGGACACTCTTATTAACAATCTTTCAAGTCATAGTGATATGGTTTGGTTCTGTGACCCCACCCAAATCTCATGTCGAATTGTAATCTCCCCATGTTCAAGGAGGGGTCTGGTTTGGAGGTGATTGATTCATGGGATTGGATCTCCCTCATGCTGTTCTTGTCATAGAGTTATCATGAGATCTGGTTGGTAGAATGTGTGTAGCACCTCCCACTTCACTCTCTCTCTCTCTCTCTCTCCTGCTTTGCATGATTGTAAGTTTCCTGAGACCTTGCATCCATGTTTCCTGTACAGTCTGCAGAACTGTGAATCAATTAAGCCTGTTTTCTTCACAAATTACCCAGTCTCAGGTAGTTCTTTATAGCGGTGTGAAAATGAAATAATACACATGGGTAATAGGTAGGGGTTACTTGTGTGATTATTAGGCTCTCAGTTGCTCTGGTAGCGGGGATAGCACAATACTCCCTGGGGAATGCTACAGTCGAGTGACTCTCTGCTTCTTGCTGATCACAATTGTGTCTCTAGGAATGCACATTCAGAAGTGCCTTAAGACTGCTCCCTCACCTGAAAATTTGCTTGTCACTTCACATTCCAAATTGACTGAATAAGCAAAGTTCAGTCACTTGGAAATATTGAATATATGCTATGCTATGCCATGCTCACATATACAGGTGTGCCAATAAGTCAGTATTTATGTTTGTTAATGGGAGCTTTCTAGAACCACTTCTAGTGGTAACACTCACCACCAAAAGTATTCCAATATTAGGAATATGACAGTTGAATTATTCATTCATGCACTCAACATTTTTTTTTTTTTAAATGAATGCTAAACATGTAGCAGACATTGAGCTGACCACGGGGCATAGAGTTGGGAACAAATGTAGACATTATTTCTGTTGGTATAGTTCACGTTTTTGGAGAAGTAAGCCTTTTTGTTTCTTGCGAATCATATAAATTCAGAAAATTATTCAAACTGACTTGTTGCAGGACAGCTTTGCACTATAAGGGTGGGGTTTAGTGTCTTAAAATCTTGTTCTGCCTGCAGAGTGCTTCTAAGAACCCAATACTGCCTGTTGGTTCACTGACCAAAGTCTCACAATTAATTATACAAATCCACACTTATCAAGTGCTTTATTTTTCTTTCCATCTCTAGCCAATTCTAGGTAAATAAAGACGAAGCTAGTAAGTGAAGGAAGTTTGAGACAAGGCATGGTTATGAAGGACACCTTGAGTGAGCAGTCTCATCCAACTTTGTTCCCTTTTCCTAAATCAACTAGATTTCCTTAACTCTCCCAAAAACCCAGATTCTGAGCTAATGAGATTAAAGCCGGGCCTGCTCTTCATAGACTCTTATTGATTATGTTCTGTAGGGACGGGGGCAATCCTCTGCCAGCAGCAATTTCTCATAATTTCTTCCTTGCATGCAGGTTTGAGGCCCACAGAAAGCTGTGTGTGACCCAGGCCTTTCTGTAAGTCAACTAACGATCACCCAATCCACTGGAGAAAATTGATTGTGTCAAAACTCATGAAGAGATTCGTGTTGATCAATGTCTCACTGAAGTCAAGTTTCACACAAAACTGCCCCAAGCTGGAATTCAATGTCAAGTACAATTTAGCACTGATGCTCTAGCAGTGCTTTTGGAAAGGGAGGCTTGTTCCTGATTCTGCATGTCAGACTCCCTCCCCCACAGCAGGCTCTCCTGGCTAAGTGATCAGGGACTGGCAAGCTGCCACACCACAAATCTCTTGGTGAGATCTCCAAAAGTGAGAACTTGGTGCTCAGGGCTGCTCTGAGACTGTGGATCCTGTCAAAGCTAGAAGGGAAATGTCCTGGGGAAGAAAACAGAGAGGTGCAGGGTGTCAGGTCTGATTTACATAAGCCTGTGGCATTGACTGGGGAGCCTGAAATGGTAACTTTCTGGAATGTATCCTAATAGGAACAGAGGATGATTCACAGGGAGTTGGAGCGGAAGGCTGCTGTGTGCCATACATGACCACGTTTCAAAGCCTCCATGACTGAGTTCTGCCTAACTTCTTGCACTAAGCCCAGTAATGGTCTTCACATGCCTTCTAATCTAGTCAAAGAGCTAGTTTGCTCTGTAAAAGTCCTGTCTTCCTTGTGCCTGTTTTTCCTTTTGCTGTATCTTCCCTTCTGTATATATTAAGTTCTATCATTCTTCAATGCCCAGATCAAATGTCACTTCCTTCATAAATCTTCCGTTGATTCTTGCAGCTTTAAGGAATTTCTCATCCCCTGAACTGCTGTAGAACCTAACCTTATCATTTTTATGTAATTTTTACTTCCATTTTGCACTATAGTCATTTATTTTTGTGTTTAATCTTCCCAATTGGAAAGATAGTTTCCAAATCTGTTTTTTTCTAACCTCTTAGAAGTGGTTAGAAAACCTGTTAGATCTTCTTTTTCTAACCTCAAAGCCTGATCTCTAATAAAAGAAATTCAATTTTTTTGCTTTGTAAGTTTGTAATGAAGACTTCTTATATTTGTACAGTGCTTAACAGTTTAAAAAGTAATTTCATATAACTCTTATTTGGTTCTTCCAGCAACCAAAGAGAGTTAATCAACTCTTAAAGATCAGTAATCTTAAGAACTAGAAAAGCTAAGACCCCTGTTCAGGATAACACAGCTGGGGAGTGGCAGACCTGAACTCAGAACCTCTTCTATTTCTTATTTTTAGTTTTTCTTTGTTTTTTCTATATATATATTTCTTTATATTTTTATGTCTATATGTTCTTTATATTTTTTTCTCTATATATATAATATAAGTTATCTAGGAATAACTTGTAATTCCAACTTTGGGGCTCTTTTTATTACTCATAGCTGTTCACAAGCTTTAGTAAATGCACCTAAATTGCAATTGCTTTTGACGCCTGAGGCACAATCTTGAAATATCCTAAAGGGAACAACATATTCTTCTCTGGGAAGCATTGCTATTCTAAGCAAGCACCTGAGAACCTAGTGCTGATCCAAATGAGCAAATCTATTTAGTAAAATTGAAGATGTGGCTCTAAAGTCAAGAGACTGGTTCTGTACATTTGTTTGTGCGTGTGGTGAGTGTTACTTACAAAAAGAGGTTTCCAAAGTGCCTTGAACCACAGCAGCATTTTGGGGTTGATCAAGGCAGCTGACTGGGAAATAAACATGTCCCAAGCTAGCTATTCAGAGTGGACTATATATATATATCAAGAAATCTATCCCATCGTTAGACAGACATCAAATGTCTTTACTCAAAAGCTCACCGGGTAGGAAAGAGAAGTTACAAAGAGAAGAAAGTAGAAGACAGATTTTGCCCTTGAGTGGTTTATGAGCAAGGTGGAAAGACATGACTGGCAAGAAGCAAGTATACCTCGAGTTCTCTAGGATAGTACTTTTGCTCATTTTCTCCATGATCACATCATGGGTTCAGACTGTTGGTCATCAAAGTACTAAACTCTGGTTCCTTGCTTGCTGTCTTAGGTTTCGGATTGCAGTAGACAGGTGTGGAGAGATTTTCAGTGCTGGGAGCAGCCCTTTTCAACGGCTTCCTAATCACCATGGACAATTGCCATGAATGCTCTCTGCTTTTCCCGCTAGCACCTGCAGGAGAGCCTGTTTCCTGATACTCACTCATGCCAGACCACATGCTGGCAAAGAGTCTATCTGCAGGAATTCTTTGGGAAAATGTGTAGTTGTTACATTTTAAGTTTAAGCTTATTGTTGTTTAACAGTTTTTATTGTGTTATAATATGTATTGTGGTTATAACAGTTTTAATGTGTTATAATATGAAAATTTATAAAATACATAAACCTTTTAGAAAATGATGACAAAGCAGACATTTTGCATTCACCACTCAATTTAAAAACTGGAACATTATTAGTAACTGAAAAGTCCTCTTTGTGCCCTGCCAGATCACACCACAGAAATAGTTACTATTCTGAAATTTGTTTTTACTATTTTCTTGCTTTTTAAACAGTTTCTCACTGATATATACATTCATAAGAAACAGGTTTTTGGTTTTACTTGTCTTCAAATTTCATATGAACTTTATCATAGCGTGTGTATCCATCTATGACTTGCTTCTCCTGCTCTAAAATTTTGCTTTTGAAATTTATCTGTGTTAATGCTATAGGTAATTTATTAACATCATTTCTCTTTTAGAAATGTGCCATAGTTTAGTTTTCCATGTTATTGCCTATAGACTTTTTTTCTTTACTATCATGAACAGTTTTGCTTTGGACATTTGCATGTGTATCTTTTTACACACACACACACAAAATTTATTCTAGAGTGTGTAAATATGTAGAAGTAAAATTTCTAGTCATAAAACACAAACATGTTTAGATTCACTAGGTAATGTTGAATTTATTCAATGTGGTTGCACCAACTATACTCCTATTATTAATGAATGAAATTTCTTTCTGCTTTATATCCTTGCCACCTCTTGGTGTTTTCAACTTTTCAAATTTTTGCCAATCTAATGGGTATAAAATTACATACCACTGTGGTGTTTTAATTTTTATTTTTTCTATCTGAATTTGAAAGGAAGAAGAAAAAATTGCCTCAGTTTGTAGATGACATAATTTTATGTACAGAATAGAAAGCTCTAAAGAACACACACACACACACAGTTAGATCTTGTAAATGAATTCAGCAAAGCTGCTGGATAAAAAAATCAACATACAAAAATTAATTGCATTTCCATACTAATAATGAATAATCAAAATGAAAATTAAGAAAACAATTCTATTGACAATAGCATCAAAAAGAGTAAATTATTCAGAAATAAATGTAACCAAGGAGGTGAAAGATTTGTACACCGAAAACTACAAAACATTGCTGGAAAAAATTAAAGAAGACATGAATAAACAAAAACCTATCCTGTGTTCATGGATTTGAAGGCATAACACTGTTGAACTGTAAATAGTACCCAAGGCCGTCCCCAGATTCGATGCACTCTTTGTCAAAACCCAATGGAGTTTTTTGCAGCAGTAGAAAAATCCATTCTAAACTTCATATAGAATGCAAGGCACCCTTAGTAGTCAAAATAATCTTTAAAAAGAAGAATAAAATTGTACATCTCATACTTGCTACAAAGCTATAATAATCAAAACAATTGTGGTGCTGGCATAAAGGTGGACATATATACCAATGGCATAGAATAGAGAACCCAGAAACACACATTCTTTTGTATATAGTCAAATGATTTTTAACAAGGTTGCCAAGACCATGCAATGGGAAAAGATAGATTTTCAACAAATAGTTTTGGGAAAATTTAATGTCTACATGCAAAAAAATGTAGTTGGACCTTTAGCTTATACAATATTCAAAAATTGAGTCTACAAACACGTTTCCTGGGCGAGATGGCTGAATAGAAACAGCTCTGGTCTGCTGCTCCCAGTGAGACCAATGCAGAAGGCAGGTTATTTCTGCATTTCCAACTGAGGTACCTGGTTCATCTCATTGGGACTGGTTAGATAGTGAGTGAAGCCCACGGAGAAAAGAAGCAGGGTGGGGCATTGCCTCACCTGGGAAGGGCAAGGGGTAAGGGAACTCCCTGCCAGCCAAGGGAAGCCACGAGGGACCGTGCTGTGAAGCATGGTGCTATCTGGCCAGGATACTATGCTTTCCCCATAGTTTTTGCAACCCACAGACCAGCAGAGTCCCTCAGGTGTCTACACCACAAGGACCCTGGGTTTCAAGCACAAAACTGGGCGGCCTTTTGGGCAGACACAGAGCTAACTTCAGGTATTTTATTTTTTGTACCCCAGTGACACCTGGAACGCCAGTGAGACCGAACCGTTCACTCGCCTGGAAAAAGGGCTGAAGCCAGGGAGAAAAGTGATCTTGTTTAGGGAATTCCACCCTCACAAAGCACAGCAAGCTGAGATCCACTGGCTTGAAAACCTGGCTGCCAGCACAGCACTGTGAAGTCGACCTGGGATGCTCCGGCTTAGTGGGGTGAGGGGCACCTGCCATTACTGAGGGTTGACTAGGCAATTTTCCCCTCACAGTGTAAACAAAGCCACCAGGAAGTTAGGACTGGGCTCAGCCCAGTGCAGCTTGGAAAAGCTGCTATAGTCAGACTGCTTCTCTAGATTCCTCCTCTCTAGCCAGGGCATCTCTGAAAGAAAGGCAGCAGCCCCAGTCAGGGACTTATAGATAAAACTCCTGTCTCCCTGGGACAGAGCAACTGGGGAAAGGGGCGGCTATGGATGCAGCTTCAGCAGACTTAAACATTCCTGTCTGCCAGCTTTGAAGAGAGCAACAGATCTCCCAGCACTGTGCTTGAGCTCTGCTAAGGAACAGACTGCCTCCTCTCGTGCCTCCTGACTGGGAGACACATCTCAGCAGGGGTTGATAGACCCCTCATACAGGAGAGCTCCAGCTAGCATCTGACAGGTGCCCCTCTGGGGAAATTAAGGCAGAAATAAATAAGTTCTTTGAAACTAATGAGAACAAAGACACAATGTACCAGAATCTCTGGCACACAGCTAAAGCAGTGTTTAGAGGGAAATTTATAGCACTAAATGCCCACATGAGAAAGCAGGAAAAGATCTAAAATCGACACCCTAACATCACAATTAAAAGAACTAGAGAAGCAAGGGCAAACAAATTTAAAAGCTAGCAGAAGACAAGAAATAACTAAGATCAGAGCAGAACTGGAGGAGATAGAGACACGAAAAGCCCTTCAAAAAATCAATGAACCCAGGAGCTGTTTTATTGAAAAGATTAACAAAATAGATAGACCACTAGCCAGACTAACGAAGAAAAAGAGGGAAGAATCAAATAGACACTATAAAAAATGATAAAGGGGATATTACCACTGATCCCACAGAAATACAAACTACCATCAGAGAATACTACAAACACCTCTATGCAAATAAACTAGAAAACGTAGAAGAAATGGATAAATTCCTGGGCACCAACAGCATCCCAACACTAAACCAGGGAGAAGTCGAATCCCTGAATAGACCAATAACAAGTTCTGAAATCGAGGCAGTAATTAAAAGTTTACCAACCAAAAAAAAAAAAAAAAAAAAAAAAAAAAAAAGCCCAGAACCAGAAAGATTCACAGCTGAATTCTACCAGAGGTACAAAGAGGAGCTGGTACCATTCCTTATGAAACTCTGCCAAACCACAGCAAAAGGACTCTTCCCTAACTCATTTTATGAGGCCAGCATCATCCTGATACCAAAACCTGGCAGAGACACAACAACAACAACAAAGAAAATTTCAGGCCAATATCCCTGATGAATATCAATGGGAAAATCCTCAATAAAATACTGGCAAACCGAATCCAGCAGCACATTAAATGACTTATACATCATGATCAAGTTGGCTTCATGCCTGGGATGCAAGGCTGGTTCAACATATGCAAATAAATAAATGTAATCCATCACATAAACAGAACCAATGACACCAATGACAAAAACCACGTGATTATCTCAATAGATAGAGAAAAAAGCCTTCAATAAAATTTAACACCTCTTCATATTAAAAACACTAAATTAACTAGGTATTGATGAACTATATCTCAAAATAATAAGAGCTAGTTATGACAAACCCACAGCCAATATCACACTAAATGGGCAAAAGTTGGAAGTATTCCCTTTGAGAACCGGCACAAGACAAGGATGCCCTCTCTCACCACTCCTATTCAACATAGTATTGGAAGTTCTGGCCAGGTCAATCAACCAAGGGAAAGAAATAAAGGGTATTCAAATAGGAAGAGAGGAAGTCAAATTATCTCTGTTTGCAGATGACATGATTGTATATTTAGAAAACCCCATCGTCTCAGCCCCAAAACTCCTTAAGCTGATAAGCAACTTCAGCAAAGTCTCAGGATACAAAATCAAAAAATGTGCAAAAATCTCAAGCATTCCTATACACCAATAATAGATAAACAGAGAGCCAAATCATGAGTGAACTCCCAGTCACAGTTGCTACAAAGAGAATAAATTCCTAGGAACACAACTTACAAGGAATGTCAAGGACCTCTTCAAGGAGAACTACAAACCATTGCTCAAAGAAATAAGAGAGAATACAAACAAATCGGAAAACATTTCATGATCATGGATGGGAAGAATCAATATTGTGAAAATGGCCATACTGCCCAAAGTAATTTATAGATTCAATGCTATTCACTTCGAGCTACCATTGATTTTCTTTCTTTCTTTCTTTTTTTTTTTTTAATTATACTTTAAGTTCTAGGGTATGTGTGCACAACGTGCAGGTCTGTTACATATGTATACATGTGCTATGTTGGTGTGCTGCACCCATCAACTCGTCCTTTACATCAGGTATAACTCCCAATGCAATCCCTCCCCCCTCGCCCCTCCCCATAATAGGCCCCAGTGTGTGATGTTCCCCTTCCCGTGTCGAAGTGATCTCATTGTTCAATTCCCACCTATGAATGAGAACATGCGGTGTTTGGTTTTCTGTTCTTGTGATAGTTTGCTGAGAATGATGGTTTCCAGCTGCATCCATGTCCCTACAAAGGACACGAACTCATCCTTTTTTATGACTGCATAGTATTCCATGGTGTATATGTGCCACATTTTCTTAATTCAGACTGTCATTGATGGACATTTGGGTTGGTTCCAAGTCCTTGCTATTGTGAATAGTGCCGCAATATACATACATGTGCATGTGTCTTTATAGCAACATGATTTGTAATCCTTTGGGTATATACCCAGTAATGGGATGGCTGAGTCAAATGGTATTTCTAGTTCTAGATTCTTGAGGAATCACCACACTGTCTTCCACAATGGTTGAACTAGTTTACAATCCCACCAACAGTGTAAAAGTGTTCCTATTTCTCCACATCCTCTCCAGCACCTGTTGTTTCCTGACTTTTTAATGACCGCCATTCTAACTGGTGTGAGATGGTATCTCATTGTGGTTTTGATTTGCATTTCTCTGATGGCCAGTGATGATGAGCATTTTTTCATGTGTCTGTTGGCTGCATAAATGTCTTCTTTTGAGAAGTGTCTGTTCATATCCTTTGTCCACTTTTTGATGTGGTTGTTTTTTTTTTTTTCTTATAAATTTATTTAAGTTCCTTGTAGATTCTGGATATTAGTCCTTTGTCATATGGATAGATTGCAAAACTTTTCTCCCATTCTGTGGGTTGCCTGTTCACTCTGATGGTTTTTCTTTTGCTGTGCAGAAGTCTTTAGTTTAATTAGATACCATTTGTCAATTTTGGCTTTTGTTGCCATTGCTTTTGGTGTTTTAGTCATGAAGTCCTTGCCCATGCCTATGTCCTGAATGGTATTGCCTAGGTTTTCTTCTAGGGTTTTTATGGTTTTAGGTCTAACATTTAAGTCTCTAATCTATCTTGAATTAATTTTTGTATAAGGTGTAAGGAAGGGATCCAATTTCAACTTTCTACATATGGCTAGCCAGTTTTTCCAGCACCATTTATTAAATAGGGAATCCTTTCCCCATTTCTTGTTTTTGTCAGGTTTGTCAAAGATCAGATGCTTGTAGGTGTGTGGTATCTGAGGGCTCTGTTCTGTTCCATTGGTCTGTATATCTGTTTTGGCATCAGTACCATGCTGTTTTGGTTACTGTAGCCTTGTAGTATAGTTTGAAGTCAGGTAGCGTGATGCCTCCAGCTTTGTTCTTTTTTCTTAGGGTTGTCTTGGCAACACGGGCTCTTTTTTTGTTTCATATGAACTTTAAAGTAGTTTTTTCCAATTCTCTGAAGAAAGTCATTAAGCTGCCATTGATTTTATTCACAGAACTAGAAAAAACTACTTTAAATTTCATATGGAACCAAAAAATAGCTCATATAGCCAAGACAATCCTAAGCAAAAAGAACAAAGTTGCAGGCATCACACTACCTGACTTCAAACGATACTACAAGTCTACAGTAACCAAAACAGCATGGTACTGCTTCCAAAACAGATACATAGACGAATGGAACAGAACTGAGGCCTCAGAAAAAACACCACACATCTACAACCATCTGATCTTTGACAAACCTGACAAAAACAAGCAATTGGGAAGGCATTCCCTATTTAATAAATGGTATTGGGAAAACTGGACAGTCATATGCAAAAAACTGAAACTGGACCCCTTCCTCATAACGTATACAAAAATCAACTCAAGATGGATTAAGGATTTAAACATAAGACTTAAAACCATAAAAACCCTAGAAGAAAACCTAGGCAATGCCATCCAGGATATGGGCATGGGCAAAGACTTCATTACTAAAACACCAAAAGCAATTGCTATAAAAGCCAAAATTGACAAATGGGATGTAATTAAACTAAAGAGCTTCTGCACAGCAAAAGAAACTATCATCAGAGTGAAGAGGCAACCTACAGAATGGAAGAAAATTTTTGTGATCTATCCATATGACAAAGGCTAATATCCAGTATCTACAAGGAACTTAAACACATTTGTAAGAAAAATAAAAAAAAAATCCCATCAAAAAGTGGGCAAAGGATATGAACAGACAGTTTTCAAAAGAAAACATTTATGTGGCCAAGAAATATGAAAAAAAAGCTTATCATCACTGGTCATCAGAGAAATGCAAATCAAAACCACAATGAGATACCATCTCACACCAGTTAGAATGATGATCATTAAAAAGTTAGGAAACAACACATGCTGGAGAGGATATTGAGAAATAAGAATGCTTTTATACTGTTGGTGGGAGTGTAAATTAGTTCAACCATTGTGGAAGACAGTGTGGCAATTCCTCAAGGATCTAGGACTAGAAATACCATTTGACCTTGCAATCCCATTACTGGGTATATTCCCAAAGGATTATAAATCATGCTACTATAAAGACACATGCACACATATGTTTGTTGTGACACTATTCACAATAACAAAGTCTTGGAACCAACCCAAATGCCCATCAATGATAGACTCTACGAAGAAAATGTGGCACATATACACCATAGAATACTATGCAGCCATAAGAAAGAAAGATTTCATGTCCTTTACGGGGACATGAATGAAACTGGAAACCATCATTCTCAGCAAACTAGCACAGGAACAGAAAACCAAACACTGCATGTTCTCACTCATATGTGGGAGTTGAATGATGAGCACATATGGGCACAGGGAGGGGAACATGACACACTGGGGCCTCTTGGGGAGTTGGGGGCAAGGGGAAGGATAGCATTAGAAGAAATACCTAATGCAGATGACAGGTTGATGGGTGCAGCAAACCACCATGCACATGTTTAGCTATGTAACAAACTTGCACGTTCTGCACATGTATCCCAGAACCTAAAGTATAGTAAATAAATAAATAAATATAAAAACTAATAATAAAAAAAAAAAAACAGTGGTGACAGTCATATAAGCTTTGCCTTCACAAGATATGGAAAACTCCCACAAAGACTTCCCTGAATGTTGAGCTGAGTACTGAGGGTTGAGTAGATCATCACTGGAGAAGCAGGAGCCTTTGAGACAGGGGAAATCAAATGTGCAAAGGCAGCAATGTACAGGTTACCAAGTTGTATCAATTTTACACCAAACGTGCCTGGTTGCCCTCCCCTCCTTTCCACACATATGGCCGTTCTAATTCCCTAATTTGGGCCTTATGTGTGAATCAACTGAACTACTGCAGAATGTTCCCTCCTGCTTGAGCAATTCCCACTCCCCTACTGCTGCCTACAGTACAGGCTGATAACCCTGTTTCCTCTGGTATAAATACATACCTAATACATGCTCTGATACCTCCCCTCCCTCACCCATGAATAACCATGTTTCCAATTTATACCAAAGTACCCTAGCTTTCTAGCCTCGTCTGTACTTCATACTAACCCGACTCTACCTATGAATCTACTTGTCAAGTTCCCACCTCACTGGACTACTTGCAGTTGTCCAGTTCTATCTCTCATTTCCGTGTTTCCATGTTTTTGGTCACAGTATTAGCTGCCTGCTCCACAATAATGCTATGAGATAAATAACCACACACTTCAGTGGCAAACAACACTAGGCATTTACTGTTCAGGTATCTGCAGTCAGAAACTAGGTAGCACTGCCGATCTTAGCTAGACATACTAGTAAGTCTGGGGCATAAGTTCCAACCAGAGGCTGTTGTGCCCCTTGGGCATATTTGACAATGTCTGGAGATATTTTCGGTTGTCACACCTTTGGTGGTGGGGTCGGGGGCACTACTGGGATCTAGTGAGTAGAGGCCAGGGATGATGCCAACCATGCATAAATGAACAGCTCCCCACAACAAATAATGATCCAGCCCCTAACTTCAAAGTGCTTCTGCTGAGAAACTTCACGGTAGGTGCTGGCTGGCTATTAGCTGATCTAGGATAGCCTTCTCTGGGGCAAGTGGGGCAACTTGACTTTGTCCAAGTCTCTTCTCCTCCAACAGACTATCTGGGGCATCTTGTCATTAGTGATGGCAGAGGAGCAATAACCCAAGACGTCTTATAGCCTAAGCTTGGAATGGGCACCTCATTACTTCTGCTGCATTCCACTGGCCAAAGCAAGTCAGAGGACCAGCCCAGATTCAAGGAGTCAGGAAACAAACTCCACCTCTTCAGGGAGAAGAACTGCAGTCACTTGGCAAAGGGTGTGTATACAGGACAGGATGGAAAACTGCTATGGCCAACTCCACCAATTCAGCTCCCTCTGCGAGGGAAACATGAATTTGGAATTATAAAAGTGGTCCCCCTCTCTCTGCTCCCTCTTGTTTACATTCATCTTTGCGTGTTGAAAATATGACACTTGGTATTACCTGTACTCGGGGCTGACAGCAGGTATTCACCATGGCGGGTGCTATTGTGACTGGGTCTACTTGGATTGATTGATGCTGTGCTGTACAGTTATTAAAGTTTTGTTACCTTTACCTTCACTTATTTGTGCACTTGTTTGTCTCCTCTGCTGGGACAGAGAATCACTCACTGGGTGCTAGAATCTATATTAAGATATTAACTTGAGAATAAGGTTAAGATCTTCCTTGGGCATTCAGTGCCTGGCATTCAGTGCCTGGGACATTAAATATACATACCTGGCACACAGTAAGTGTTCAAGATCTGTTTATTGAATAAATGAATAAATGAGGACATTCATACAAAGGAAAAATGATTCTAAATGGATCAAAGATCTAAACATAAAAGCTAAGCTAATACTATAAAACCATTAGAAGAAAACACACAGAAAAGCTTCATGACACTGAATTTGTCAGTGATTTCTTGGCTATGATGCCAAAAGCATGGGTAACAAAAGTTAAAATAAATGAACTGGCCTACATCAAAATAAAAATAAAATTTCTGTGTATCAAAGGGTATAATCAACAGGGTGAAAATGTAACCTATGAAATGAGAGAAAATATCTGAAAATCATACATCTGATAAGGGGTTAGTAACCAGAATATATAAAGAACTACAATTCAATAACAAAAAAACAAATAATTCAAAAATGGCAAAACTTGAATTGCATTTCTTCAAAGAAGATATACAAATGACCAACAGGCACATAAAAAAAGATGCCGACCATTGCTAATCATTAGGGGAATGCAAATCAATCATACTGAGATACCATGTCAATCCCATTAGGGTGGCTATTTAAAAAATACACAGAAAATAACAGTTGGTGAGGATGAAGAGAACTTAGAATCTTTGTGCACTTTTCTTGGGAATGTAAAAAGGTGTCGCCACTATGGAAAGCAGTGTGAAAGTTACTAAAAATAGTAAAGATAGAATTACCATATGATCCAGAGGTATCACTACTGTGTATATATAAAAAATTGGGAGCAGCATCAAAAGAGATATTTCTACACTTATTCATAGCAGCATTATTCACAATAACAAAAACGTCAATGCACCCCAAGTTTTCGTTGATGGATGAATAGATAAATGAAATGTGGTATATAAGAACAATGGAATTTAGTCAGCCTAAAAAAGGAAGGAAATTCTGATACATGTAACAACATAGATGGATCTTGAGGACATTATGCTAAGTAAAATGAGCAAGTCACAAAAAGAAAATTACTGTATGAGGTACCTAGCATAGTCAAATTTGTAGAGACAGGAAGTAGAATGGTTGCTGCTGGGACTGGAGGGAGGGGAGAATGGAGAGTTGTTTAACAGATATAGAGTTTCAGTTTTGGAATATGAAAAGAGTTCTGAAATTGATTGAATAACAATTTGAACATACTTAAAACTTTTGAACTGTACACTTAAAATAATTAAGATGATACATTTTGTTTGTGCATTTTACCACTTCTTTTTTTTTTTTTTGCAAAAGAGGTAATGAGGACCAAACTTTATTTCTTTGCATCTGGCAAAGGACTTAAAAGTTCCTTGCTTATAGTAAATGTTAATGAAATGTTTTGATTAACTAAAACAATGAAAGCTGAATCACAGCAATGTTAATAAGGTTGATGTTTGGATGTAAGACAATACAATAATGTTCTTATTTTTCTCCTTCACGTGGTTAGGAGAGAGATCTATTCTGTGGACCAACCAGGGTGTGCTGTGGAAAAGCTAGATAATAAAAGCCTACTTTTCTTGTTGCTAAGTCTGATCCCATGAAATTGTAATGTTGGCATTTCCTGTTTCTACATAGTTAGTTCAACTACAAAGATGCATTGGGTCAGGCAGGAGGCATAAACTAACTCTATTTTGTGACTCATGGAGTAAAAACCAGTATTAGCAATTATAGAGCATGTCATTTGGCAGGCAGTTTTATCCATTTTAATGTATTATCTCATTTAATCCAAAATTACTATGAGAAATGTCATTTTCCCCTCATTTAATAGATGAAGAAACTGAGACACATAAGGGTTTAATATCTTAAGGTCACAGAGTTAATATTGGAAGTAGGTAGTCTGATTTTGGAGTCTCTAATGTGATTCCTTTAGATTTGTTCTTTTTGCTTAGTGTTCTTGTGGTTATGCAGGCTCTTTTTTGGTTCCATATGAATTTTAGGAATTTTTTCCTAGTTCTGTGAAGAATGATAGTAGTATTTTTATGGGAATTGCAATGAATTTATAAATTGCTTTTGGCAGTATGGTCATTTTCACAATATTGATTCTACCCATCCCTGAGCATAGAACGTGTTTCCATTTGTTTGTGTCATCTATGATTTCTTTCAGCAGTGTTTTTTTTTTGTTGTTGTTGTTTTTCTTGTAGAGATCATTCACCCCCTTAGTTACGTATATTCCTAAGTATATAGTTTGGTTTTTTTGGCAGCTGTTGTAGAAGGGATTAGGTTCTTGATTTGAGTCTCATCTTGGTTGCTGTTGGTGTATAGCAGTGCTACTACTTCGTGTAGTTAGATTTTGTGTCCTGAAACTTTATTGAATTCATTTATCAGATCTAGGAGCTTTTTGGATGAGTCTTTAGGGTTTACAATCATATCATCAGTGAGCAGCAACAGTTTGACTTCCTCTTTGCTGATTAGGATGCTCTTTATTTCTTTCTTAAAAGCAAAGAACTTTTAAGTTCTGTGCCAGATGCAAATTTTAGTAATTTGGATTGTTCTGGCCCGCACTTCCAGAACTATATTGTATATAAGTGGTGAGAGTGGGCATTCTTGTCTTGTTCCAGTTCTCAGGGAGAATGCTTTCAACTTTTCCCCATTTGGTACATTGTTGGCTGTGGGTTTGTCATAGATTGCTTTTATTACATTAAGATATACCTTTTCTATGCAGATTTTGCTAAGGATTTTAATCACAAAGCGATACTGAATTTTGTCAAATGGTTTTTCTGTGTTTATTGAGGTAATCATATTTTTGTTTTTAATTTTATGTGGTGTAATATGTATGGTCTTTTTAACTTGCTGTTAGATTTAGTTGGCGGTTATCTTTTTTTTTTTTAATTTATTTATTATTATTAAACTTCAAGTTGTAGGGTACATGTGCACAATGTGCAGGTTTGCTACATATGTATACTTGTGCCATGTTGGTGTGCTGCACCCATCAACCCGTCAACACCGCATGTTCTCACTCATAGGTGGGAGTTGGCGGTTATCTTGTTGAGAATTTTGGATATGTTTATCAGGGGTATTGGTCTGTAGTTTTTTGTGTTTTTTTTCTTGTTGTTACGTCCTTTCCTGGGTTTGGTATTAGGGTAACATTGGCTCCACAGAATAATTTAGAGAGGATGCCCTCTTTCCCTATCTTATGGAATCGTGCCAGTAGGATTGGTAGCAATTCTCCTTGGAATGTCTGATAGAATTCAGTTGTGACTCCATCTGGTCCTGGACTTTTTTTTTTGTTGGTAATATTTTTATCACCATTTCAATCTCACTGCTTGTTTGTGGTCTGTTCAGAGTTTCTATTTCTTCCTGGTTTAATATATGAAGGTTGTATATTTCCAGGAATTTATCCATCTCCTCTAGGTTTTCTAGTTTATGTGCATAAAGATCTTCACAGTAGCCATGAATGATCTTTTGTATTTCTGTGACATCAGTTGTAATATCTTTCATTTCATTTCTAATTGAGGTTATTTGGATCTTCTTTTTTCTTTTCTTGGTTATTTTCACTAATGATCTGTCAATTTTACTTATCTTTTCAAAGAACTAAGCTTTTGTTTCATTTATCTTTTGTATTGTTTTTTGTTGTTGTTTCAATTTTATTTAGTTCTGCTCTGATCTTTGTTATTTCTTTTCTTCTACTGGGTTTGGGTTTGGATTGTTCTTGTTTCACTAGTTTCTTGGGGTATGACTTTACATTGTCTATATTTGCTCTTTCAGACTATTTGGTGTAGGTGTTTAAGGCTATGAATGATCCTCTTAGCACCGTTTTTGCTGTATCCCAGAGGTTTCGATAGGTTGTGTCATTATTATTGTGCAGTTCAAAGAATTTCTTAATTTCCATCTTGATTTCTTTGTTGACTCAAAGATCATTCAGGAGCAGATTATTTAATTCCCATGTGTTTGTATAGTTTTGAGGGTTACTTTTGGAATTAGTTTCTAATTTTATTCCACTGTGGTCTGAGAGAGTACTTGATATAATTTTGATTTTCTTAAATTTATTGAGACTTGTTTTGTGGCCTATTATATGGTCCATCTTGAAGAATGTTCGATATGTCAATGAAAAGAATGTATACTCTTTGGTTGTTGGGTAGAATGTTCTGTAAGTACCTGTTAAGTCCATTTGTTCTAGGGTATAGTTTAAGTTCATTTTTTTGTTGTTGTTGACATTCTGTTTTGATGACATGTCTAGTGCTATCAGTAGAGTATTGAAGTCCCACACTATTATTGTGTTACTGCCTATGTCATTTCTTAGATCTAGTAGTAATTGATTTATAAATTTGGGAGCTCCAAGGTTATACATGTAACACATCACATCATATCAGTGCATACGCTCTCAGGTTGAGTTATCACTGAGGATGTTAAATTTTTTAAATCATATACATTTTTATTATAATTTTTCTGAAATATTTTTGCAAAAGGTGGCATTTAAATATGCATCTGAATTAAGGCAAAATACAACTTATCTTAATTTTTAAGATAATCTTTAAAAGGGAAAAATAGTCACTTTACAGAGACTAAGCAGACACCACCTTAACCAGAGTGATCCAAATTGATGTCACCAGGAGTAAGACATATGAACACCATGTACCTCCCAATATGATGCACTGAGAGGAGCACAATGCCACATCTGGGGTATTCTTGCTAAAAATGCATAACCTTGGATGGGCACGGTAGCTCCTTCCTATAATCCTAGCACTTTGGGATTCTAAATCCTTCTGTATTTTTAGTAAAGTTGGGGTTTCACCATGTTGGCCAGGCTCATTTTGAACTCTGGTGATGTTAATTTTGATCACCCGGCCAAAGTAATGTCAACAGTATTTTCTAGTGTAAAGTCAATTTTCCCCATCTCTATATTTTTTAAAAGTAAATCACAAAGTTCAGTTAATAGTCAAGGAGGAAGGAAATTAAACTTCATCTCTTGGAAGCTAGGGGGTTAGCTGCGTAAATTATTTGGAAATATTTTTGTAGAGAAAATTTGTCTTTTTTGCCTTATGAATTTATTCATGTCAGCATGAAATCATATATATTTGTTTTATGCTTTGTGTAATAACTCAATACTATGTTATTTATTTTGTTTCTCAAATTGCTCCAGCTTTGATCATTGGGAGTTCCTCCAGGTTGATTCCTGTATCCATTTGAAATGTCCCCATCCCCATGTTTTTTGAGCACTTACTTACTTTCTGTTATTATTAGATGCTTCAGTCTCACCTTCTGTTTTCTTTCTTGGTTCTAGAATCAGTCATTTCTCCCAGGGTTTTGATTCCTTTTACTGGGGAATAGCATTCAGAAATCAGGATCTGATTGTGGCTGCTTTATTTTTTATCTATTTTCTTTTTTATCTATCACTAATTTTTCTCAGATGTTCCAATAGATCCAATAGATCTGCTGTCTTTTAATTTTATTTCCAAAATCTCAAACAAGTATATATACTGTCAGTTCTATTTTCCTTTAGACACCTGTCTCCTGGAGTCATCTGTCCTCTTGATTCCATCGAGTAGATTATCTTTGGTGTCTCCCTTTTATGAAACATTTATTTCCCTTGTAAATAATCCTTTTGCACACTTCCCAGCTCCAGACCTGCTTCTCTGCTGTCTTTCCATGCTTTTCTTTTTTGTCATAATAGAACGTTTCCTTGTTGCTAAATTATAATAGAGTTTCTCTCTCCTGGATCCCCAGTATGATTGCTTTTTGGTTTTACTGGAGCATATAGTCATTTGCTGGTTAACATACTTGGTATATGTATCTAAAAAGGAACATAGGAAATAAAATTTCTTATTGTAAGTCTTAAAATGTATTTATTCTACCCTCACACTAAGTGGATAGATTGCTTGTGCATCTGAATATATATTTTTCTCAACTTTATTTTAGTTTCAGGGGTTATATGTGCAGGTTTGTTACCTGGGTAAATCCATGTTGCTGGGTTTGTTGTACAAATGATCTCATCACCCAGGTAGTGAGCATAGCACCTGATAGGTAGTTTTTCAGCCCTCACTCCCTCCCACTTACTCTGCTTCAGGTAGTTCCCAGTGTCCAGTGTCTGTTATTTCCATCTTTATGCTCATGTGTGCACAATATTTAGCTCCTACTTATAACATCTGAATGTTTAAGACATTATTCCACTATATATGTATTCGATTTTCCTTTGTCTACAGAGTGGACCATTCTAACCTGGAGACTCATGTCTTTCAGTTCTGAGGAATTGTTTTTTTTGTTTGTTTAACAGTTTTATCTTCCTCCTTTTCTGTCTCCTCTTTATTTGGAGCTACAATTAGTTAAACGTTCCTGAATTTATTTTCTTTCATCTTTTAATGTCTTTTACTGTCTTTTACTTTGACTTATTATTTTCTTTATTTTCTGAGGTATTTCCTTGACTATATTGCACAATACTTCTACTTAAATTATTATATTAACTTTCCTAAAATAATGTTTTGACAATTCTTTTTATCTGTCATTATGTCTCTCTCTCTCTTTGTTCCCTCAGTTCCTTCTTCATGGTATACCATTTGTTTTATAGATGCGTTGTCTTATCTTTGGTTTATGATGATATCAATGGTAATATTCTCCCAATCACTAGTCAACTTGTTTCTACACAGAATTTTTGGTTGAAAGTCATTCTTTCAGAATTTTAAGGCATTATTCTTTTTCTAGCTTTAGTGGTTATTGGTGAGAAGTCTGATATTACTCTGATTTACAGTTGTTTGTACATAATCTGGATTTTCCCTATCTACTAGAAACCCTTCCTTATTTTTGGCTTTCTGAAATTTCATATTATATGTCCCTTTTCTTTATAGTATACGGCATATAGTGGTGCCTCAATCTGAACACATATTTTATCTATAGATATAAATAATAACAATAACTCCTAACTTTTACTGAGTGACTGCTAAGTGAGCCCTCTATAGTAAGCAGTATGTCATGGCAACTCAGTTCTAAGTTGTGCCAGCTAACAACAGCCAATTGGAGAGAGACTCAAATTTTTACTGAGACTTTTTTGGGGTGTTTCTATATCTGAGTGAATTAATCTTTGGGGAGACAACTTTGTTGGATGTTAAATATACTGCAAAGTGGGAAACTGGGAAAAAGAATGGAAAGCACTCCAGTTCAGTCATGTGTAACATATTTTTAATAAATTGTCATTCAACTGAATGACTGGTCTTTCTGAGTAAAGCTTTTTGATCGTAAGTCAAAATTACTAGGGAGTTAACGGTACTTCTCTAGAATAACCTTCTGAATTATCCAAAATAAGCATTTACACACAGGCACTTAATGCTGAGTAATTAATGTCTGTCTGGATAACCCAGCAGCTAATGAGGTGGGGTGTAGCAGGGGCATACTGAGTCACTGGAGAACCCCAGAGGGCTGGCTGTGAAAATAGCCCTGAGCTTGCCAGGGTTTTTGGTAATAGCTGGAAAATTTTTATAGGTGCATCATTATTGACTTCCTGCCTAAAGATATATTGGCTGTAGGCAAGGTTTCATGTGCCCTATTATATTGCAGATACAAATGCATCTTTAGATTAGTTGTGACAATCAACTTACATATCCTCTATGGGCAAAACATTTGAAAGTATAAAGCTCTGTAGTAAATCAGACTTGAGCTGAGATATAAATTTGGCCTGAAACCCCAAATCATCTAGTAGATAATCTTTGGTGTCTCCCTTTTATGAAACATTTATTTCCCTTTTAAATAATTGTTTTGCACACTTCCCAGCTCCTGATATTTTTAATCCTCAGATGGATCTCTGCAAGAGGAATACTATAGTTTACCAATAATAATTACTGAATTAGCATTACAACATAATGTTCTTCCCAAGAATATTTGCATTTAAGAAGTTTTGTGGTAAATGAATTTAAAGGAATGATGTATGATCAAATCTCAGGTCTTGCATCAATTCATAGAAAATTAATTGATATTCTGCTATGTGTCAGATGCTGAAGAAGCAAAGATTCATAAGATGTGGTGCTAATCTTTGAGACTTTCACTTTCTAGCAGGGGAGGGAGAAACATATAAAGCTAATTGTAAAATACAATATGACCAGTTTTATAGAAACAAATGAAGGGGTGATTTGTTACATCTGGAACAGGAGGCTGAAATTATGAGAGGCTTCGTGGAGAAAGTCACATTTGAGTAGTCCAGGGGGTTAATAACAATGGGAGACTTTAAGCACCCAATACATTTAAAGGAGGGAAAAGATTTTCAGGACTCAGGACTCCCTTGGAATCTGTTGAATCATATCAGTTAGATGAACTCTTACTCTGCTTGTCCTGAAGCAGCACCAAGAGCAGCAAAACCAGAAACTGAAGCAAAGCCAGAAACGACAAAGCGCAGGAGGTGTTACACTTAGCTTTCTTTAAGGGAAACAGCAATTTCCATAACATTAAAAAAAAGCTGGGAAAGCTACTCTGCACCCTCCTAACTCCAAATGTATTAAGTGCACTAAAATGATGCTGCCAAAAGGAAATAACTGGAGAATTTTCCGGAGCCAAGGCGGGCAGAATATGCAGTGATGAGAAGTTGGAAAGCAGCATTATCATTTTCCAGACTGGATTTCACTTTGTTCCACGTAAACCAATGACCATCTTGGTCCAAGACGAAATTTTAAAAAGACCACAGCAAGCCTTTGTTCCAAATGAGAAGATGGAAAATAACAAATACAATAGAAGTCAGGAAATCCTTCTGCAAGCCTCCTTGGCAGAAAAGGGTGCCAGGGCAAGGCAAGGAAAAGGTGGAGGAGCAGGGGAGGGAGAAGTCTGGAATCAGTGACTGTTAACATTTTACAACAAAGCTTTGTATAATGGTTGAGTACATTGTTGAAGTGCACAATGATCAACTATTCGTTACTTCAAAATTGACTGCTTAATTGGCTAATTATCTTATTGATCTGGAGCCTTCCTCCTGTGTCTGAGTCAGCCCTCAGTAGGGATGAAGTGGTGATAGTGGGTGCCCAGAGAAAGGTACGGCACTGTCAATTTGTGCTTTTTTGTTTGTGACATGTAGGAAGCAACTGTAAAATCTATCATTCTTTGTCAATTGTTTTTGCTGTCATAACTTCTAAATATAGAGGCTGCACAGATGACTTTTTATACTGAATATTGTTGACAGTTAAAGAACTTTCTTAGGAAAAATGTATTGCTCATAAACATGGCTTATATATGTATCTATGCTATCCCAATCCAAGCACAAGTTATTTTCCATTATCAATTACTTTATTCAATGCATTCCTTATGTTTGGTTCTGCAGGATAGTGTCACTCATTTTAAAAAGTGTCCTTTTGGGTACCCACTGTATTTAAGAACTATTTCTTTGCCACTTAGTATGATACAAATTTAAGTTGAATTTTGAGGGTTGAATTTTGTTTTTAAGGAGCTTAGTGTCTAATAGGGGAAATAGGTATAGAACAAGGTAGAGAGTGACTAATGCCAGTGGTATAGCTACTGTGCTCACAACATTTGAATAAAGAAAACTTACTTCATTTGTGGCACTCAAAAAAGATTTGTGGAGAGAGTAGTGCTTTATTTGTCTTTGAAGGAGTCTAAAGATAAATAGATGGGAACTAAGTAGAAAGGTCATCTTAGTGGAGCATAAACTGGTATGAGTTAAAACAGACACAGGAAATGTCAAGGTTAGACAGAGACCATGAGTAGGCAATGACTTCAGGGAAGGAGTCATCCAAGGGAGTGGTGGAAGCTAAGGATGTTAGCTAAGCATAATAGTATGGCAAGGAAGGATAACAACAGACTGTAGAGAGCCTTGAAGACTGAGCCAAATAATTTGAAATTTTGTTCAAATAAGTAGGATCAAGTCAATAGTTTTTTTTAAGAAGATATATTTTTTAACTTTTATCTTATTGTGGTAAGAACACTTAACATGAGATTTATCCTCTTAAATTTTTAAGTGTTAACTATAGGTACATTTTGTACAGAAAATCTCTAGAATGTATCCATCTTGTATATCTGGAACTTTATACTCCTTGATTAGCAACTTCCCATTTCCCATTCCCCTAGGCCATCAACCAATATTTTACTCTTGGCTTCAGTGAGTCAGACTGTTTTAGATACCTCACATAACTGGAATCACATGGTAGTTATCCTTTTGTGACTGACTTATTTCACTTAGCAAAATGTCCTCTAGGTTCATTCATTTTGCTGCAAATGACAGGATTTCCTTATTTTTTAAGACTGAGTAATATCCCATTGTATATATTTATAACATTTTATTTTTTCATGTATCCATCCATGGACATTTAGATTTTTTCTAGTTCTTGGCTATTATGAATAGTGATGCAGTGAACTCAGGAGTGCTAATATATATACATTTGAGATCCTGATTTCAAATTTTGAATAAATACCCCAGAAGTGAGATTGCTAGATCTGATGGTAGTCTATTTACAATCTTTTGAGGAACATCCATACTTTTTTCCATAATAGCTTTATCAATTTATATTCCCACCAATGGTGTACATGGGTTCCATTTTCTCTAAATCCTTGCCAACACTTGTCTTAAAAATGATACTAGGCATCCTAGTAGGTGTAAAACAGTATCTCATTGTGGTTTTGATTATCATTTCTCTGACAATTAGTGACACTGAGCAATATTGACAATTACTGATACCTGTTGGCCGTCTGTTTGTGTACTTTGTAGAAATGCGTATTCATATTCTTAACCTGTTTTAAATTTAGATTATTCATTTTTTTGATGTTAAATTATAGACGTTCCTTATATATTTTGGAAATTAACCCTTATCCAGTATATGGTTTGCAAATATTTTCTCCTGTCTTATGGGTTGGCTCTCACTCTGTTGATTTTTTCCTTTGTTGTGCAGAAGCTTTTTAGTTTGTAGTCCCGTTTGTCTACTTTTTGCTTTTATTACCTGTGCTTTGGTGTCATTCCAATGAAATCATTGCTAGGACCAATGCCATGAAGTTTTCCCTATGTTTTCTCTAGGATTTTTACTGTTTCAGGTCTTATGTTTAAGTCTTTAATCTGTTTTGTAATTTTTTGGCATAGTCTAATATAGGCATCCAGTTTCATTCCTTTGCATGTGTATATTCAATTCTCCCAATATCTCCCAGGATATTAAAGAGACTATCCTTTCCCTGTGGTGTACCCTTGGCACCCTTGGCACAGATCAGTTGGCCATTTATGTGTAGATTTATTTCTGAGCTTCGTATTCTGTTCCATTAATCTCTATGTCTGTCTTCACATGAGTGCCATACTGTTTTGATTACTGTAGCTTTGTAATATATTTTGAAATAATATAATGTGATGCCTCCACCATTGTTCTGCTTTCTCAAGATAGTTTTGGCTATTAGTGGGCCTCTTGTGGTTCCATGTATTATAGAATTGCTTTCTTTATTTCTGTAAAAAATGCCATTGGAATTTTGATAGGGATTGCATTGAATCCAAACGTTGCTTTAGTTAGTATGGACATTTTAACAACATTGAGTCTTCTAGTCCAGGAACGTGGGATGTCATTCATTTATTTTTTATCTGCTTTAATGCCTTCCAGCAATATTTTGTAATTTTAAGGTACAAGTCTTTCATTCCCTTGGTTAACTTTATTCCTAAATATTTTATTCTCTATGATTATATTGAAAAGAGATTGTTTTCTTAATTCCTTTTTCAAATAGTTCATTTTAATGTATAGAAATGTAACTAATTTTTGTATGCTGAATTTGTATCCTAAAGCTTTACTGAAGACATTTATTAGATCTTTTCTTCTGACTTTATTAAGACATGATTGACAAATAAAAATTATATATAGTTGCAGTGTACAATGTAATATTTTTGAAATATGTGTATATTATGAAATGACTAATCAACCTAATTAATATATTCATCACTTCACTTATTTTTTGTAGTGAAAACATGTAATATCTATTGCCTTAGCAATATTCAAATATACAATATTTATTTGTTTCATTTTGTTTTGAGACAGAGTCTTGCTCTGTCTCCCAGGCTGGAGTGCAGTGGCATGATCTCAGCTCACTGCAACCTCCACCTCCTGGGTTCAAGCCATTCTCCTGCCTCAGTCTCCCCAGTAGCTGGGATTACAGGTATGCACCACCATGCCCAGCTAATTTTTGTATTTTTAGTAGGGACAGGGTTTCATCATCTTGGCCAGGCTGATCTTGAACTCCTGACCTCATGATCCGCCTTCCTCAGCCTCCCATGGTTTGCTGCACCCATCAACCTGTCATCTACATGAGGCATTTCTCCTAATTCTATCCCTTCCCTTGCCCCCCACCGCCCAACAGGCTTCAGTGTGTGATGTTCCCCTTCCTGTGTCCATGTGTTCTCACTGTTCAACTGGAATTACAGGCTTGAGCCACCGTGCCCAGCCACAATATTTTGTTTTTAAGTGTAGTCATCATGCTGTGTAACAGATCTTCATAAATTATTCATCCTCTCTAAAACTTTTTGCCCATTAGAATCACCATTCTACTCTCTGCTTCTGTTAGTTCAACTTTCTTAGTGTTCACCTGTAAGTGAGATCATGCAGAATTTGTCTGTCTGTGCCTGGCCTATTTCACTTAGGACAATGTCCTCTAGGTTCATCTATGTTGTTAAAAATGACAGGGTTTCTTTCTTAAAGGCTGAGTAGTATTTCATTATATATATTGATATATATTATATCAGTTATAATTTATATATGTTTATGTCACATTTCCTTCAGACATTCATCAATCAATAGACACTTAGGTTCATTCCATAGCTTGACAATTCTGAATAATGCCACAGCAAACATGGAAGTGCAGCTATTTCTTTGACATGTTACTTTCATTCACTATGGATATATACCCAGAAGTGAGACTGAAGGATTATATAGCGGTTCTATTTTTAGTATTTTGAGGAGCCTCTATATGTTTTTAATAATGGTTGTACTAATTTACACTCCCACCAACAATATACAAAGATTCTTTTTCCTTCATATTCTCACCAACACGTTATGTTTTTTGCGTTTTGATCATATACTCTTTTTTACAGATGTCAGGTGACAGCTCATTGAGGTTTTAATTTGTGTTTACTTGATGATTAGTGATGTTGAGCATTTTTCATATACCTTTTGGCCATTTGTATGTCTTCTTTTATGAAATGTCTGTTCGGGTCCTTTGTCCATTTTTAAATCATTTTCAAATCATTGAGTTGTATGAATTTCTTTCTTTTTTTTTTTTTAAATTACACTTCTGGGATACATGTGCCGAACATGAAGGTTTGTTACATAGGTGTACATGCGCTGTGGTGGTTTGCTGCACCCATCAACCTGTCATCTACATGAGGCATTTCTCCTAATTCTATCCCTTCCCTTGCCCCCCACCGCCCAACAGGCTTCAGTGTGTGATGTTCCCCTCCCTGTGTCCATGTGTTCTCCCTGTTCAACTTCCATTTATCAGTGAGAACATGTGGTATTTGGTTTTCTGTTCCTGTGTCAGTTTGCTGAGAATGAAGGTTTCCAGCTTCATCCATGTCCCTGTAAAGGATATGAACTCATTCTTATTTTTATGGCTGCATATTACTCCATGGTGTATATGTGCCACATTTTCTTTATCCAGTCTGTCATTCATGGGCATTCGGGTTGGTTCCAAGTCTTTGTTATTGTGAATAGTGCGGCAATAAACATACGTGTGCACCTGTCTTTACAGTAAAATGATTTATAATCCTTTGGGTATATACCCAGTAATGATATTGCTGGGTCAAATGGTATTTCTGGTTCTAGATCCTTGAGGAATTGCCACACTGTCTTCCATAATGGTTGAACTAGTTTACACTCCCATGAACAGTGTAAAAGTGTTCCTATTTCTCCACAGCCTTTCCAGCATGTGTTGTTTCCTGACTTTTTAATGATTACCATTCTAACTGGCGTGACATGGCATCTGATGGTGGTTTTGATTTGCATTTGTCTAATGAACAGTGATGATGGACTTTTTTTCATGTGTTTGTTGGCCACATAAATGTCTTCTTTTGAAAAGTGCCTGTTTATATCCTTCACCCACTTTTTGATGGGGTTGTTTTCTTCTTGAAAATTTATTTAAGTTCCTTGCAGATTCTGGTTATTAGTCTTTGACAGATGGATAGATTGCAAAAATTATTTTGCCCACATAGAATAGCTACAGGCTTTTTATCTAATTAGTATAATGAGGGAAAAGCATAGTAGCTTGACCAGATAGCACCATCCCTCAGGGCACAATCCCTCATGGCTCCTCTTGGTTAGTGGAGGGAGTTCTTTGACCCCTTGAGTGAGACGACGTCCCACCCTGCTTCTGCTCCTTCTTTGTGGGCTCCACCCACTGTCTAACCACTCCCAGTGAGATGAACTGGGTACCTCAGTTGGAAATGCAGAAATCACCCACCTTCTGCATTGGTCTCGCTGGGAGCTGCAGACCGGAGCTGTTCCTATTCAGCCATCTTGCCAGACCCTCCCTGAATTTCATATTTTTACATATTTTGAAAATTAACTATTTGTAAGATATGTTGTTTGTGAATATTTTCTCCCATTCTGTAGGTTGTCTCTTCACTCTGTTGATTCTTTTCTTGGCTACATAGAAGCTTTTTAGTTTGATGTAATCACATTTGTCAATGTTTGCTTTATATATTTCAGTGCTCTTTTGTTGGGTACATACATATTTATAATAATAGCAATTATATATTCCTGGTGAATTACCCCTTTTACCATTTCATTATAACTTTTTAAAATTCCCGTTACAGTTTTTGACTTAAAGTCTACTTTGTCTTGTATAAATATAGCCATCCCTGCTCTCTCCCGGCTACTGTTTGCATGGAATATTTCTTTTTATCCCTTCACTTTCAGTCTAACGGTGTCTTTAAATCTAAAGTGAGTCTTTTGTACACAGCATATAGTTGGATCTTGTTTCTTTCTCCATTCAGCTACTGTACGTCTTTTTTTTCTTTTGTTTCTGTTGCCCAGGCTGGGGTGCAATAGTGCAATCTCGGTTCACTGCAGCCTCTGCCTCCTAAGTTCAAGTGTTTCTCCTGCCTCAGTCTCCTGAGTAGCTGGGGCTACAGGCACGTGCCACCACGCCTGCCTAGTTTTTGTATTTTAGTATTAACTGGATTTCACCATGTTGGCCAAGCTGGTCTTGAACTCCTGACCTCAAGTGATATGCCCACCTCAGCTTTTCAAGTGCTGGGATTACAGGTGTAAGTCACTGTGCCCAGCCTATTCTATGTCTTCTGATTGGGGTGTTTAATCAAATTATGTTTAAAGTAATTATTAATAGAAAAGAATTTGCTATTGGTAAATCAATTTTACCAATTTACTATTGTTAAGTTAATTTACTATCGGTAAGCTAGTTAACAAAATTAACATTTTGTTAATTGTTTTCTGTTTGTCTTATATTGTTTTGGTTCCTCTTTTTCTTCTTGCAGCTTTCCTTTTATAAAATTGATAGCTTTGAATCTCTCTTTTCTTTTGTGAAATTTCTGTGGGGTTTTGTTTTTGGTGGTTGCTAGGGGCTTTTATGAAATATCTTATAGTTATTACAGTACTCACAGTTGATAACGATTTAATTTGAATCACATATAAAACCAATACATTTTTATTTCTCACTTCTTCACACTTAATGTTATTAAGGTAACAATTTATGTTTATCTATATTTTGTATCCATCAATATATATTTTTTATAGTTATTTTTAACACTTTTGTCTTTTAATTTGTACTACATTTAAAGTGTTTTACCCACCACCATTATGGTAATATAATATTCTCTATTTGTCTATATGTTTGGCTTTACCAATGAGTTACATGTACTCAGTTTGTTTCAACCTATGATATTTTCATCTTACAATGGATTTATCAGGACACACACCATCATAAGTCAAGGAGCATCTTAATTGTTTGATTCTATTCTATGAAGTACTTAGAGTAGTCAAATCATAGAGACAGAAAGTAGAATGGTGGTTTCCAGTGGGTGGGGGAAAGGGAAAATAAGGAGTTATTATTTAATGGGTATTGAATTTAAGTTTTATGGGACTAACAGAATTATGGAGATAAAAGGTGGCGATGGCTGTATAACATTATGCACACTTAAAAATGATTAAGATGATACATTTTATGTTATACATATTTCACACACATAAAAATAAAAGAAAAGCTGAGGGAATTCATCACCACTAGACCTGCCTCTCAAGAAATGCTAAAGGAAGTTCTTCAACATGAAACAAAAGGATACTAAATAACAACACAGTAGTAGAAGAAAGTATAAATTTATTGGTGAAGGTAAATATATAGACACATGGAGAATATTGTATTACTGTAATAATGGCATATTCCTCTGAGCTTATTGAGCACTGCCATAAACTGGCATATAGTAAATGCTTGGGGCCATTAAGTATAAAGAAGGTGGTTTCAACTAGCATATAAGCACTTACCACAGCCTCTACCCCTAGCCCAATACAGAGTAAGTGGGCAAAAGAGAGTTCCCATATTATCTCTGGGGAGAGAAAGAGTTGGACCACACAGTGCTCAAATGTATAATACTTATTTTAAATTATCTTTCAGGTAATTTATGTATCTCTGTTTCATTAGAATCAGTATTTGCAGTTTATCTTGGTTTTTTTTTTGTTGTTGTTTGTTTGTTTGTTTGGTTTATGTTTCTTGAATCTTTCATTTGTCTTGACTCTTTGTGTTGGTATCTATGCATTAGAAAAACTACCATTTCTGCCAGTCTTCATGTACTGACCTCATGCAGAAGACTTTCAGCAGTCAAGCTGGCCAGAGTTTCTGTTGCTTTCTCAAATCTTTGTGTGACTCCAAATTTTTCTTAGCAGCCCTCGGGTGTCTAGAGTGTGCTGGGTCCTGTCAGCACATGACAGGTGAGATGGAAACCAATTCTTCAGGTATCACCCAGAGGAGTTGGAATGTTAGACGTGTGGTCCAACTCTTTCTCTCCCCATAGAGAATATGGGAACTGGAGGGTTTTTGGCCACTTGCTTTGTGCTGGACTAGGGGTAGAGGCTATGGTAAGTGCTTATATGGTAGTTGAAACCACCTTCTTTATGCTCAATGGCCCTAAGCATTTACAGTATGCCAGTTTGTGGCAGTGCTCAAAACCAGGCAAGACAAAAACCTGTCCCTGGGGAAGTACCTAGAAAAGGTGAGATTTTGAAATTATGATGCAACCCTTTCTTTCCTTAGTGAGAAGTTGGGAGCTGGATATCTTTTTCCTTATCATATGGCTCCGTGTCGAGGGTGGGTATCATGGTGACAAGGTATCTCCAATTTTCTTACAAGTTTTGACATGCCTGGTTTTGCATTTGTCAGGGATGCAGGAGCCTCTCAGCTGGACTTCTCACAAAAGGAATTGATCCATTCATTGCTGTTGAATAGGTGTATCTGTGGAGGGAAAGAGAGTCCAAGACTTCCCATGACTTCTTCTTGCTGATGTCATTCTCAATTGGGTTTTTAATTAAGGTATTGATATAATCAAAGAGGTGATTGCTGAATATTTCTCTCACATAAATGTTATGGGCTTGCTAACAAGTATATTGATGCAGATGAGCCACATCTAGGTATGTGCTCCAGAAAGTTCAGTTTTTTTTCATTTAGACAAGATCATAGGAATTATCTCAGCTTTATTAGTCTTACTACATACCAATTATTAGGGAAGGTTTGTGCAATGTATTTTTATTTCCACCTTCCTCCCTTCCTTCATCCATCCACCCAAACAACATTATTTATTTTAAAAATAATATTTTTCTATGCATCTAAGCCATACATTCTGTGTGCTCCCAACTCTCAAATCACGTAAATTGGATATATGACTTCTAGGAATTTGCATCCATAGGAAAATTCTACCTGATTCATATGATCAAACTTGAAGACAAAATCAAGTGTCCTAGTTAAAAGTCTTTTGACTTGAACTAGTCAAATTGACCATACAATGAACAGACAACACTTTGATTTTGTCTATGGGGAGTCTAAGTCTATATTAAGCAAAATGAAGTGGAGAATTAAGCCAATATGGTCCCTACACCCTCTTTTTTCCCTGAGGAAAGGTAGGATTAAAAAACATTTGCAGTGGTGGGGATTACAGATTGACTAGAGTTAGCCAAATTAGTAATATCTCATAATTATTCACTAAATAAGCATTTGATTTTCACTCAATTTTCTTCACATAGACATTGTAAATAATAAAATCCTATTTAGTAGAAGAGCCCTTAATCTGTCTGATTTTATATCCATGGAAATAGTAATGTCCTATAATGATCACTTGGTCCTTTATGGTTTAATGGTCCTCGAATGTCTCCTCATAACCATCCTGTTTCCTCATAACTATCCTTTAGCAAACTCCATCAATATGGCCAAGATTTGCACCTAGTGTCCCAGAGTCAAAACTTGAATCTCTTGCATTTTTTAAACCATTCACCTCCTAAGTAATATCCTCTAGTTTCATTTAAAACACCTTCTGTATACTGATAACTCCAAAATTTACGTCTCCCATTTGAACCTCTCTGCAGAAATCTAGAGTTGTAAATCCATTTCTCTACTGGGCATTCCCACTTGGATAAAAGTGATTTCAAATATGGTAAGTTCAGCTGATTTTCTTCTCGAACCTTGCATTTCCACCCAATAAATATCACCTTTATTCATCCAATTGGCTGGGACAAAAATGCTGTCATCCTTGTTTTCTCTATTTCTACCTCAGTTTAAATCTATTAGCTGATTCTTTCAGCATTACCTTTGGACTCTGTCCAGAATTCTTACCACTTTCACTGCTACTATCCTAGTTTAAGCCATCATCATATCTTGTCTAGATTATTGCAATACTATCCCTAACTGGTCTCCATGCTTCTGCCCTGGACCCCCTATAGTCTTTTTCAATTCAGTAGGCAGGGTAATTTGCCCACATAGAATAGCTACAGGCTTTTCATCTCATTAGTGTAACTTTCTTGCTCTTTGGAGGCTACCTATCATGCTCAGTTCTGGTTCACACATTAGGCCTGGATTGGTGTGGCTCTGTGCCCAGAGCAATCTGGTTTTCTTCACTAACAGCAGGTTACAGTTTCACTTGTACCATTAAAGAAAAATGTATAGAACTTCCCAAAGAGCATAATGCTATGGTATATGTAAGGACTCCAGCATTCCTTTCAGAGCCTTCCACATGTGACAGCTAGGATTTAATGACTCTTGGCCCATTTCATTAAGGGTGGGCTGTGGAATGGGTAGAAAATTTCAAGAGTCTAAGCTTTACTGCTCATTGACTAGTTTCACTTAGGTGCATTTGAATACTGAAATTCTCTATTTGCTGGTATCTTTATCTGTGATATAGGATTATTAAACCTGTTTTTCTAACAACAAACACCTATACTGAGAAGTTCTCTTGATATTTATTCCCAGGAGAAGAAGTAAGATTGCACTTGCCTGTCTTCTATGTTAATGAACTATGTGAATGCCAACTATGGCATGCTGTCTCACTATAAGCACCTAGTTGTGAGGCTGCACACCTGATGGTATTCTCTAGGAATATATTCATCTCCTTTACACTTAACACATGCATTTTTTTTTTAACTCAATGCTTCTTTATTTTATGCTTTGTATTCTATTAGCTGTTGAGGTTTTGTGATGATCAAGGCTGACATGGTTCTTATTTTTTTTTTATTATTATACTTTGAGTTCTAGGGTACATGTGCACAACGTGCAGGTTTGTTACATATGTATACATGTGCCATGTTGGTGTGCTGCACCCATTAACTCATCATTTACATTAGGTATATCTCCTAATGCTATCCCTCCCCCCTACCCCCTCTCCACATTAGGCCCCGATGTGTGATGTTCCCCTTCCCATGTCTAAGTGATCTCATCATTCAATTCCCACCTATGAGTGAGAACATGCGGTGTTTGGTTTTCTGTTCTTGCGATAGTTTGCTGAGAATGATGGTTTCCATCTGCATCCATGTCCCTACAAAGGACACAAACTCATCGTTTTTCATGGCTGCAGAGTATTCCATGGTGTATATGTGCCACATTTTCTTAATCCAGTCTGTCACTGATGGACATTTGGGTTGATTCCAAGTCTTTGCTATTGTGAATAGTGCTGCAATAAACATATGTGTACACATGCTTTTTCTTTTTCTTTTCTTTCTTTCTTTCTCTTTCTTTCTTTCTTTCTTTCTTTCTTTCTTTCTTTCTTTCTTTCTTTCTTTCTTTCTTTCTTTCTTTCTTTCTTTCTTTCTTTCTTTCTTTCTTTCTTTCTTTCTTTCTTTCTTTCTTTCTTCTCTCTCTCTCTCTCTCTCTCTCTCTCTCTCTCTCTTTCTTTCTTTCGAGATGGCATCTCACTCTGTCACCCAGGCTGGAGTGCAGTAGTGTGATCTCGGGTCACTTCAATCTCCGCCTCCCGGGTTCAAGCAATTCTTTGCCTCAGCCTCCTGAGTAACTGGGATTACAGGCACCCATGGTCACACTCCTGGCTAATTTTTTTGTATTTTTAATAGAGACGGGGTTTCACCAAGTTGGCCAGTAGTCTTGAACTCCTAAAGTCATGATCCACCTGCCTCAGCCTCTCAAAGTGCTGGGATTATAAGTGTGAGCCACCGCGCCTGGTCGAGCATTTTCTTACTTAGTTTTCAGAGCCCCTTGAGATGTGTTGTTAGTTGCAGGACATGCAAACTGACAGGAGAGTGTGTATGAATCAATCAAATATTGAGTGCTTGCAATGTGTAAGGCACGGTGCTAAGCTAGGTTTAAGCAGAGTATTAAGAGGAGATGGAGAAAAATGTGTTTGATTTGGAAGATCTCAGAGGCTCAATGTCAGACAGAGGGGGAAAGCTATAAAAGAATATGTTTCAATTCTGTCGAAAATTGTGAATTAAGAGTTTTACCTCCGTTTTAACTTATTTCTCTTTCTTGCTTCCTCCTCTTTCACATCTTTTCCTACTTACCCAGGTCCCTTAGATCCTCCCCACGTTGCAACCACACTACTCATATAGCAGCATGATTTCCTTGAGTTATGCTTCGACTTTCCAGCCCCACTAGCATTTACCAAACATCTCATTTCTTCAGTTCCATTCCCCTGGGTTACAACTTGCTCTCTCATCTCATTTATTTGCTAATGTTCAAAAACCACTTAGTGCATTGATTTACCAGAGGCATTTACATTTTAATAGCCATCTTATTCATGACAATACTTGCTTTTTAAAAAAAAATAAAACCTCTAATGATGGCATTAAAGGTGTTCTAGCAGGTTAGAGAAGGAGATTTGTTTTCTAGATAGGTATGTATTTCTGGAGTCCTTCAAATTACCCTTCTGTTGGCAGCCACCTATTTTGTTCAGAAGCAAAATTAACCCTATTTACTACTCATTTACTCCCCACATCCCACTGCCATGTATTCAATTTAAAAGAAACTTGCAACTGCTCAAATTATCTTAGTTTATCTTTTTCACTTTCATTGAGCAAGTCGCTGAAAAAAAGTGTTGCATTTTAGACTCTAAGAACCCTAGAGTTCTTTTTATTTTTTTATTTTTTCATATATTTGGTGTATATTCACCGATGCACAGGTGATTGTTTCTTTGGATTTTCCATACATTACATCTGCATTTTCCAAATCAGAGGAGCTCTCACACGAAGGTTATGCTGAAGTATCGCTGAGGCTTTAAATAGGTTTTAAAATTATTGTGCTCTAATAAAAAATTGATTATAATTTTAGAGAAAGATAAAAAAGACCAAGTAAATGTAGGCTAGCTACATGATACATAAAGGTGAAGAGCCACATAGAAGAATGGCAACAAGAGAATTCCTGGACAGTGGAAAACCTGCAGCCAGGAAGCACTGCTGAAATGTGAATGCTGTTCCATATGCCTCACACCTCTTGTGTGCTCAGTTGGAGCTATATGATGAGTAACAATTGTAGGAACTGTGTGCTCCTCTGACTGTAAAGGGAACTCCAAGGCACAGAGAGGTAAGGACAGCCTGAGAAACAGGAAAACATAAAGTCCCATCTAAAGAAGTAAAGAAAGCAAGATATTATTTCTGAGGACTCTGCTCTGTTCCATGGGCAAATGATATGAACAGACATTTCTCAAAAGAAGACATTCATACAGCCAACAGACACATGAAAAAATGCTCATCATCACTGGCCATCAGACAAATGCAAATCAAAACCACAATGAGATACCATCTCACACCAGTTATAATGGCGATCATTAAAAAGTCAGGAAACAACAGGTGCTGGAGAGGATGTGGAGAAATAGAAACACTTTTACACTGTTGGTGGGATTGTAAACTAGTTCAACCATTATGGAAAACAGTATGGCGATTCCTCAAGGATCTAGAACTAGATGTACCATATGACCCAGCCATCCCATTACTGGGTATATACCCAAAGGATTATAAATCATGCTGCTATAAAGACACATGCACACGTATGTTTATTGTGGCACTATTCACAATAGCAAAGTCTTGGAATCAACCCAAATGTCCATCAGTGACAGATTGGATTAAGAAAATGTGGCACATATACACCATGGAATACTATGCAGCCATAAAAAAGGATGAGTTTGTGTCCTTTGTAGGGACATGGATGCAGCTGGAAACCATCATTCTGAGCAAACTATCACAATAACAGAAAACCAAACACCGCATGTTCTCACTCATAGGTGGGAACTGAACAATGAGATCACTTGGACTCGGGAAGGGGGACGTCACACACCGGGGCCTATCATGGGGAGGGGGGAGGGGGGAGGAATTGCATTGGGAGTTATACCTGATGTAAATGACGAGTTGATGGGTGCTGACGAGTTGATGGGTGCAGCACACCAACATGGCACATGTATACATATGTAACAAACCTGCACGTTATGCACATGTACCCTAGAACTTAAAGTATAATAATAATAATAAATAAATAAATAAATAAAAATTAAAAAAATTAAAAAAAAAGAAAGCAAGATATTACAAGTTTTGATGGAGGCTTAAAATGTTGAATTTTTATAAAATGCCCTGAATCCCAGAATCTTCAAAGAAATCCAGAGATCTGGTGAATAGCAATGTCAGGAATGTAAGACAAGGTGAGGACAAGGTGACTGTTAACATTGAAAGTTAATGTAAGAAATTGAGAGTAGAAAATATGTACATGACTAGGTTGTAATTCTGTCAGTCTTTCTACCTCATGTGTAATCTTTTGAAGTTATTTGAATATTATCCTAAGCAAACTAACACAGGAATAAAGAATGAAACACCGCATGTTATCACTTGTAAGCAGAAGCTAAACACTGAACACACATGGACACAAAGATGGGAACAATAGACGCTAGAGACTGCTTGATGGGGAAGGTGGGAAGGAGGTGTGGGTTCAAGGCTGCCTATCAGGTACTATGCTCAGTATCTTGGTGACGGATCACTCATACACTAAGCCTCAGTGACATGCAACTTACCCATGTAACAAACCTGCACATGTACCCCCAAACCTAAAATAAAAGTAAATAAAAAGCAACAAAAAAGAAAATGAAATCATTTGAATAATAGTAATTTTATAGAAAAAACTCTACTACTTAGATTTTGTGTGTTTTTTTCTTCTCTGGACCACACATTGCTGCGTGTTGGACCTAGACTCTCACTAATGGCAAAGTTTCCCCTCTTGGCTGCTACAAATTAGACAAATAATAACATAAGAAGAAGCACAACAGATATTTAGATTTATTTTGCAAGTCTAACTAGTAAGTGATAGTAAGCTATTATCCCCATAACACTGCTACAGCCAATATCACACCAGTGGGCACATTTAAGACATAAATTTGAAAAAAAAAATAGAGCTTGTTACTTAGCCAGAAAGACATCCTGGCATCCTAGTGTTTACAGCTTTGCAGATGATTGGCACTGATAGTATTTATCTCATTGTGGAATGGTCAAGGCTGATGTCATGCATATTAACAAATATGTTTTTCATTCCCCTCTAACAGTTTTCTTGAGATGACAGGCTCAGGCCACAGGTTAGAAATCAAGACAGGACTCAAGAATGTGTGTGCAACTGGCTTAGAAGCACACTGCACTTGGGGAGGTGGCTCTTCTTGGGACTGAGCAATTAAAATAACTTTCTCCCACATGGCAAAAGAGCCAACTCCAGCCCACTGAAGACCTAATGTGATAAATCATGTCTTCGGTGCTTTTGGATTCTGACTTGGTGAACTTCTTTAGGATTTCGCCTGTGACCTAAATAAATCTCTTACCCTCATCTCTTGAGTTCAGTTTCTCTATTGTGCTGCTTCCAAGTTCCTCAAGCATATGTTAATTATTTAATTGAGATGGGACTGTGCATAACAAAAGTGGAGGAAAAGCATTTGTCTCATAGGGTTATCTGGATTACTGAATGAAGTAACAGTAAGCAAGATACAAGGCATAGTCCTCGGAATACAGTGGTTATTCCATTATTGGAGCAAAAATAATTCCCTTCCTGCCCTTCCACTCTCACCTTTCTCCCGTTTCTCAAGATAATTTCTTTCTGTTAAAATAGCTCTTCTTATGTGAAATAAAAACACCATTTGGTTGCCTATTAGTGTAAACAATCCACCAGAAATGAATAAGCAAATTACAAACTAAAGTTTCTCAACTCTGGCACTGCTGACATTTTAGGCTGGATAGTGATTTGTTGTAGGGGGTTATCGTGTGCATGGTAGGAAGGTTAGCATCATCTCTGGCTTCTAGTCAATAGACGCTACTAGCACTCCCCTAGTTAGAACATCCCAAATATCTCCAGACATTACCCAACATCTGGGCTGAATCGTTCCTGCTTGAGAACCACTGATTTAAACCAACTGGATTCATCACATCCATCCCCGTTGACTTCCTCTCAGCTATCTGTTTTTGGATGAATAATGAAACAACAAACATCAGACATTTGTTGAAAACAGTAACAGTAAGGTTTCAGACTGTATTGTCATTTTGGGGGGTTCCATTCACAATGTGACTGGCACCCTAGAACAAAGCTTTTAGTGTGAATGGTGTCCTCTGGAATTGCAGTGCCATAAACTTTGGAGAATGATGTGACCAGGACACAGGCAGCCCAGTTCTTTACCCCTTCCACTTGTAGTCCTAGACCGTAAGAATAAAGGTCCGTGACACTACACTTTTTCCAATAGCAGAAAAACTCTAGTATGTTCACCACACTGTATGGAAAACTGCAGGAAATTATTTCCAAAAATACAGAGACCAGCTTGGGCAACATAGGGAGACTTTGTCTCTACAAAAAATAAAAACTTAACTGGGCATGGTGGTGTGCACCTGTGGTCCCAGATACTCAGGAGGCTGAGGTGGGAGGATTGCTTGAGCCCAGGAGGCCAAGGCTGCAGTCAGCAGTGATCATGTCACTGCACTCTAGCCTGGGTAACAGAGCAAGACTCAGTCTCAACATGATGCAAAACAAAGCAAAAAAAAAATATAGATGAGAAGAACAGGAGTTTTCTGAATAATTTTAAAATTTTTAGTTTACCAGTTAGGATTTTTTAAACAGAATGACTCATATCTCAAATATTTTGTTTATTAGAGGGGGTTGTTGTCTCAATGACTGTTCTTCTATGATATTTTGGCAAATCATGGAAATAGATGTTGGTCTTGGAATGGCATAGTTTATTGATTGACATTTGTTTCAAGATAAATTACCACCTGATAAAATACACAATTCTGAATCCTGCCAGCAGTTTCAGATACATCTGCTTACAATCATCCTATCATTGGTTAGTTATTTCTTCTGATGGTTCACAGCTCTCTATATTCTCTGAATGTGATAAAAGCCAAATGGCTTTACTCTTTGCTTGAATTTTTCTTCTCTTCTTTAGTCTTATTCCTGGCTTCTACATAAGCTCTTTAATACATTAAGCTTCTGAGTCAGTAGTCTAGTAAGAATTTGAACAACCCACAGTTTTTTGTAATCTACAACTCCAAGGTAGCAGAACATCTTCTTTTGGATATTTAATGTGCCATCCACCTTATTGTCATTTTCCCAAGTATTTACAGATGCTGAAGTTATAAAAATTTCTGAAACTACACAGCTGTGATGAAAGATTACTATTTTTTTGTTATTCATTATTTGAAATTTCAAGCTTTAACATATGCAATAGCAGCCAGGTAAAGACCTAGTACCTTGATCTTATGTTTTTCGTACAAATTATTTTCCCCCAGTTTTTAATAATGCTGTATGCAGCAGCCCTTATTGTGCTCTTTTCCTGAGAACATCCCGAGCTTTATCCATAGGGAAATAATCAGTATTTTACATTAGTGAAACCCAGGTGAGCTGTGAGAGAAACATACTATGAAGGGGAGGTTGAGTACATATGAATATAGAGAGAAGAATCAGGCTTCATAGTAGATGCTGAGAGTTAGAGGGTATAGCAGGGGTCATTTAGAGTATGAGGGCTGGATGGGTTATTTTCAGATATATGATGTTCAAGGTGAATTGTGATATATACACAATTGTCACCCTTACAGCTCTCTTATTGTCCAGTTACTGACCATTACTGAGCCCTTTGTGTTTTTTGAAAGAATTCTTTGTGCTAAATATTTATTTCCTTAATGGACTCCAAGCATATTAAAAGGCAAAGACTATGTTGCCTAAGCTGCTTCTCTATTTGACAAGAGAGCATAAAATTTCCCTTGATTGTCTTTAAAATCATCATTATCACTTTGTCTTCATAACAAGAGATATTTATAGCATGACTACTATTGTTAGGGCACTGTCCATGGCCCGGTGATTAGAGCTCCTCATTGACTTGCCATTATACCATGAATCAAACTTTAACACTTTATGCTTTCTTTCATGGTGTCATACTGGTGTGCCCCCAATTTTTGTAATCTCCTATTCTCCTGTCCTCTCAGCTAATTTTAGGCAAATCTTCACCATTCTAATCCTGCTTTAACCTTGCCCATTGTCTGTACTGTTCTCATTTTTCTTTCCTTGCTTCCAGAGAACTCCTGAAGTTACACTCCATAAGGAGCCTCTCTGAGCCATAAACAAGAAGCTTGTTTGACTCTCACAGTGTCACCCTCCAAGAATATGCAGAACAATGAGGAAACCCAGATGCTTCAATTCTTGTGACCTATAAGATTCAAGGGGTCATATACAACTGTTGCTGGACAAATTTCAGACTGAGGACATTTTTACAGATACGTAGCAAGGTATTAGAGCTGACACAGTATGTCAATAACCACCTTGATTTTCATCTGAACGGTTATAAGGAAATGCCTCCCTCATTCCACTGGAAGCACAGGGCAGGCATAAGAGAAAAATAACACATACTAGTTATTTCCACTTTGCATCCATTGTTTGCTTCATTTTCATGTATAGTACTGATGTTCATGCATTTCCTAGTTTGTAAACTCTCAAAAGACAAAAATTGTTACTGCTCACTTTGCAGTTTTCCCAAAATGTGATCATAGATAGGTATTAATAAAGTGTTTTGTTGGTGATACTGTTTAACTAAATAATCCTCACCTATCATTGTAGTATTTACTATTGATGGTCATTGCCCATCATTGTGGTTTTTTTTTTTTTGGAGACAGAGTCTTGCTCTGTCACCCAGGCTGGAGTACGGTGGCATGATCTTGGCTAACTGCAACCTCTGCCTCCCGGGTTCAAACAATTCTCCAGCCTCAGCCCGAGTAGCTGGGACTACAGGCACCTGCCGCCACACCCGGCTGATTTTTTGTTTGTTTTTAGTAGAGACGGGGTTTCACTATATTGGTCAGTCTGGTCTTGAACTCCTGACCTTGTGATCCACTCACCTTGACCTCCCAAAGAGCTGTGATTACAGGCATGAGCCACCGCGTTCAGTCTTGCCCAATATTTTTGTTCCTGTTTTGTGTAAACACTTTGGAAATCTAATCTATTCAATTAACATTTGGCCAAGGGACTTAGAAACTGTGAATCCTGCTTTTGGCCACTGTCTTCTTTCTATGGGGTCCCTCAGGGAAAACCACAGAAGACATATGAAGGCACTCCTAACTTCATAAAGCTATAAAGTGAGAACAGAGGTCCTAATCTGGACCAGAAACCATGAATTACATGGTGGTAATTCTCATGTTTTCTTGTGTGACCATGACCAAAACCAGTTTAAGTTTTCTGTGATTTTACTTCATTCCTCATACCCTCTTCCCATGTAAAAATAAAAAATATGGGGCAAGTTATTTAGTCTATTTGAACCCCAGTTTCTGCATGTGCATGGTCATAATAATACCTCATATTGTCACTGTGAAAACTAGATGGGTTAACATATGTAAAGTGCCTAGAATACAACACTGTATAATAATAAGTGCCAAATAAGTATGCACCATTACTATTATCTGGGGTACCTCTTAGTATGAAGTAATAGTCAACGATTTCCATAAGTGTTCTTTTGCCTTTGAATAAAGGCCCCTGGCAATTGAATTACAATTAACTGTGCCTCTCTAAAGAAAGTGCTAATCCCTTAATGGTTTAGGATGAAAGTATTTTACTTGTTATGGTCAGTATTATAGAAATGTTGGGAATATTTACTAGGAATTTTTGCCTAATGAATACAAATTGCAGTAAATACGATACAAATTGAAAACGTATACACACTAATGACACAGGAAACACTCTTTAAAAAGCATGGATAAATTATATTTACTTAGCTTTTCTCTCGTTTTTTCTTAGTCTAGCTAATGGTTATCTTTTCAGAAAACCAACTTTCTATTTCATTGATATTTTGTATTGTTTTTTCTAGTCTCTATTTCATGTATTTCTCCTCTGATCTTTATTCTTTCTTTCCACTAATTTTGGATTTGATTTGCTCTTGCTTTTCTAGTTCCTCGAGGTATATTGTTAGGTTGTTTATTTGAATTTTTTTTGTTTTGATGCAGGCATTTATTTCTACAGACTTCCCTCTTATTACTACTTAGATACTGCTTTTGCTGTATCCGCAGGTTTTGGTATGTTGTGTTTCTATTTTCATTTGTTTCAGAGGATTTTTAAACTTCCTTTTAAATTTCTTTATTAACCCACTGGTCATTCAGGAGTGTGTTGTTTAATTTTTATGTATTTGTACAGTTTCCAAAATTGCCCCTGCTATTTATTGATTTCTAGTTTTACTCCATTGTGGTCTGAAAATAAATTTGTTATAATTTTGAGTTTTAAACATTTGTTGAGGCTAGTTTTGTGGCCTAACATATGGTCTATCTTGGAGAAGGTTTCATGTGCTGATGAGAAGAATGTGTATTCTGCATCAGTTGGATGAAAAGTTCTATAAACGTCTATCAGGTTCATGTGGTCTATAGTGCAGTTTACATCAGATTTTTGTTATTGATTTTCTGTCTAGATGATCTATCAAATGCTAAGAAGGGGATGTTGAAGTCTCTAGCGATTATTAAATTGTGGGGATCTATCTTTCTCTTCAGATCTAATAATATTTGCTTCACATATCTGGGTGTTCCAGTTTGGGCGTATGCACATTTATGATTGTTATATTCTCTTGCTGAATTGATCCCTTTGTCATTTGATGATAATCTTCTTGGTCTCTTTTTGTAGTTTTGACTCAAAATCTATTTTACTTGATATAAGTATAGCTACTTTGGCTTTTAGGTTTTTGTTTGCATGGAATATCTTTTTCAACTTTTCAGGGGAAGTGTGCTCTTTATAGACAGCATACAGTTGGAACTTGTTTTTTTTTTTTTTTTTTCTAATTCATTCAGCCAGCCTATATCTTTTAATTAAGGAACTTAAGCCATTTACATTCAAGGTTATCAGTGATAGGTGAAGACTTACTCTTGTCATTTTGGTAATTGTTTTCTGATTATTTTGTTCATCTTTTGTTCTTTTCTCTCTTACTGTCTATTTTTGTGGTTTGGTGGTTTTCTGTAATGACAAGTTTGACTCTTTCATCTTCCTCATATGTGTATCTGCTCTATCAGTGAGTTTTATATTTTCGTATGCCTCCATGATGGTAGTTATTGTTCTGTTGCATTTACATATAATACTGTCTTAAGCATTTTTGTAAGGCCAGCCCAGTGGTGTTGAATTTTCTGTTTTTGCTTGTCTGGGAGACTTTATTTCTTCTTTATTTTTGAGGGATAGCTTTACTGGGTAGAGTATTCTTGGCTGACATACTTTTTTTTTCTTCTAGTGCTTTGAATATATCATCTTACGTTTTTTCTGGCCTCTAAGGTTTCTGTTGAGAAATCTGCTGTTAGTTTGATGAGGATAAACTTGTATGTGGCTTGATGCATTTCTCTTGCTCTCTTTAGAATTCTCTATTTGTTTTTGACTTTTGACAGTTTGACTATAATGTGCCTCAGAGAGGACTTTTTTTTTTTTTTTTTTTCTTTTTTTTTTTTTTTGAGACTGTCTAGCTCTGTTGCCCAGGCTTGAGTGCAGTGGCGTGATCTTGGCTCACTACAAGCTCCACCTCCTGGGTTCACACCATTCTCATGTCTCAGCCCCCTGAGTAGCTGGGACTACAGGCAACTGCCACCATGCCCAGCTAATTTTTTTTTGTATTTTTAATAAAGATAGGGTTTCACCATGTTAACCAGGATGGTCTCGATCTCCTGACCTCGTGATCCGCCTGACTAGGACTCCCAAAGTGCTGGAATTACAGGAGTGAGCCACTGCGCCCTGCCAAGAGGACTTTTACAAGTTGGGGACTTTTAAGCTTCCAGAGTCCAAATGTCCATATTTATCTCTCCCAAGACTTAGGGAGTTTTTATCTATTATTTTACTAAATGCATTTTTTATGCCTTTCCCATCTTTTCTCCCAAATCAATGGGAAAATTATATTGCAATGATTTAAACAAAGCAAGTCTCTCTGATGAGGCATCTCACACATAATCCTATACAGATAATATTTGTATACTGAATTATTGTATACATGAATTATTTAAAAATAATCAGCAGAAGCTTTGCCAAAAACTTACTATATTGTGAGAAAGACACAATATATAACAACATTTTTAAGCTAGTATTTGAAGAACAATTTTCCTTAAGTAAAAGTACTTTGTGTTCTAGCCACAGGATGAACTGCTGTTAAGTTTCTTTAACATTTTGTTTCACCTTGGTTTTCAGGGAGCTAAAAAAACTAAATATCATCAGATGGAAAATAAATACATATTTTGAAGCCTACACAAACAATATGGAAGCATTGCATATGTTTAAAATGGTTAGGGGGTGTGGACTGAAAATTTGTCTCTAAGTTTCCTAATTACCAAAATAATAGCAGAATATATGAATTACAAGATTCTTCCTGGCCATTTAGTAAATAGTCCACTGAATTTCTTAAGAGAAGCAAAGAGGTTTTTGACCCTGAGGTCTAAGAAAAATTTCACACGTGGATCTTTACAAAGGGGATACTGGATAGTGTGGTGGACATTGTTTTTGGTCACTTAGCTACCACAAAAACAGTAGTAAATATTATAAGATTTCTTTTTGTGTCCCTCAGAGAAGCCAATGACAGAACATCAACTCACCTGATTAGAAGCAACTCTGCAAAATATCAAAGTAGGGAGTTTGGGGTAATATACTCTGGACGACCTGAGCATTACTTCTTATAGCTTAACTTTAAGGAATCTGTGGAGAGGTGAAAAATGTACTGAGGCAGGAGGTAGAAGACATAAACTGTCCTGGTTCTGTTGGAGTGTAAGTGTAATTATAGGCACATCCACTCCTCTCCCAGGTGAGTTCCTCAGAAGCAAGCTCCTAGACATGTATTCAGGTACCAGTGACCTATTATAGTAGCGCTTATGGATAAGGTTAGAGAGGAATTGGGGGAGTGGGATAGGAAAAGGGCAGAAGCCAAATGGGGGTGCAGTTTCAGAAGTCTCCGCCTCAGCCTGATCCCTAGAAATTTGGGGATTAAAGTTCAGCTAAGAGTTTTCCTGGAGGTAATGCTCCTGAATTGTATATCCTTACCTCAGTCAATTCTTTGCTATGATGGGTTGGGTAGGGGCTGGAGAGGAACCTAAGCAATCAAGACCCTCAAGCTCTCTATGAAAGGCAAGGGCTCTGGGGCTGAAGGGCAATTCTCCAAAGGACCAAGGGCAAACTGTTAGCCACTAAGGAAAATTAATCCTTTGAGTAGAATATGAGTAAGTTCTGCCTCAGCCCCTTCTCTGGGTCTCATGATTTCATCTATAATGTAAAATGATAGGATTTGATGACTTCTTAGGTTTTGTTACTATGTGATGACAAAGTCTATGGTTCTAAGGTTACATTTTTTAGCTCTTTTGAGAATACTGTTCAAATTACAACATAGCTATGTAGCTTTAAGAGTTGAACATGAAGAATTATAACCCTGTAGAAAAGTAAAGGTGATACGTTGAACTGGCTAGATTGCTGTTTGTTAATGTACAATGGCATCCAAGAGGCTTTGTCTCTGCTGATAGATCTAGAGAGGCAATGAATGTTACACATGGGAAGGGAGAGGCTGTGAAAGAGCCAACATGTGAGCGGTTGTTAGAAGATGGCACTTTTAAAACTAGGTTAAAAGCCAATTATGGAGTACTGAATAAAAATACTCAGCCTTGACAGCCTCTGTGGCACCTGTTCAGATCAACTGATGGTGGTGTGTTTTCTTTTCTGCCCTGAACAGGGTAGACCCTGTTTCTTTAAGGACTAGTGGGCTATTGGAAGATACTGTTATTCTCTTTCAGAAATCCTGAATCTAGTTTTCAAAAATTACTGAAGACATAGAAGACTTGAATTACATCATGATTACACAATTACACACTCTCACATGCAATCCTGATTTAATAGATATGTGTATACTGTTGTATCCAATGATTTGAGAATATTTCTGTACATATCAGGGATTCTCAATTGTTTTCGTCTTCAGACCTCTTTACATTCTTAATTATGTCTCCAGATAGCTTCTGTGAATATTGATTATAACACACTGATTATACGTGGAAATATATTAGAACATATAGGTTATAATATATCTATACTTATATTAGTGATTAATACGAGAATTTAAAATATTGATTTATTTAAAATGACAATAAACTTATTACATGTTAAAATATATTTTATGAAAAATAATTGTTTTCAAAAACTGGAAAACAGCAGAATGACAGCATTTTACACTTTTGCAAATCTTTTTTTGTAAATATTTTTAATGGATATATAATTGTACATATTTATGGGATATATGTAATATTTTGATATATGTATAAAGTGTGCAATGATCAAAATCAGTAACCACAAACATATCATTTCTTTATGTTGGGAACATTACAAATATTCTCTTCTACTTACTTTAAAATATACAATAAATTATTGCTAACTATTTTCCAATCAAACATCAAACATTATAACTTACTCCTTCTATCCAACTGTATTTTTGTAGCCAATAACCAAGCTTTCTTCATTCTCCTATCCCTTTCCCATTCAGCCTAGCCTCTTGTAACCATTATTCAACTCTTTACTTCTATGAGATCAACTTTTTTAGCTCCCATATATGAGTGAGAACATGCCATATTTGTCTTTCTATGCAAAACTTATTCACTTTACATAATACTCTATAATTTCACTCACATTGTTGCAAATGACAGAATTTCATTCTTTTTTATGGATAGTATTCCATTGTGTATATATACCATATTTTCTTTATCCATTTATTGATTAATAGACACTTAGGTTGATTTCACATCTTGCCTATTCTGAATAGAGCTGCAATGAACATGAGAGTGCATATATCTCTTTGATATACTTAGTTCCTTTCTTTTGGATATATACCCAGCAGTGGGATTGCTGGATCATATAGTAATTTCTATTTTTAGGTTTTTTAGGAAACCTCACACTGTTTTCCACGGTGGCTGTACCAATTTACGTTCCCACCAACAGTGTATTACAGCCTTTACTTTTTTTCCACATTCTCTCAGCATTTGTTATCTTTTGCCTTTTTGATAATAGCCATATTTTCTGGGATTAGATGATATCTCATGGTGTTTTCATCTTTGTAAATCTTTTGAGTTTCTGGTCTAATAGAAGAAAAATATATTCTCATATTCTTCTCCTGCATTGGATCTGTGATGTTTTGCTTTAGTTGAAGTATGTGAAGAAAATCCAGCCTCATGCCTACAGCTTCATATGTATCTGGAAATGAAAAACGTATTTTAAGAGCCCTTCTAGATAACTGGAAATATTATTCTTTAATACATCAAAATTTGACAAGTGGTGTGTTCTTAACTGCTAAATGCAATGTGGAATCTAAAACTGTATCAATGAACCTTTCATACTCAGTTGCATTAAAATCATTTGATCTCTTATGCAAACTCGTGTATGATTTTGTAATATCATGCATTGGTAATTTGTAAAATATTGGTTCATTGAGTTTGCAGATCTTCCAAATGTTGACAAATGGCATTTTACATTATCAAAAAACTAGATTCGTTAATATTATCAATAATGTGACGAGAAAAGCCTTTAAATGTTTAGAAAAGGGTCAAGCTGAAGTTATCATTTCAAATTTCTAATTTTAAGAGTTAGATTTTATCTTTGGCAAGAACTATTGTCAATTATTTTTCTTGAACTTACAGAGTGACTTTGTTCATTTATGAGAAATGATTTGCCAAATGCCCAAGTCTAAATAGCCATAGGTTGAGTTCCATTTTACTTATCTTACTTTCATACACACTAGAAGTGCTTTTTCACATTTTGCATTTCATCACACAGAATATTAAAAATATGTGCTCAAGGGTTGAGTACTAATAAAATTAATTATTTTTGCTGTTTCAATCAAGACGTCTTAGGTAAAACAGGCACTTTTTGTTTTACTGCAAGTATGTGGCAGTAAATAATATAACGATGGCTAAACAAATTTTCCCACCATTTCTTTTGCACAACAGTTAACATGTTAACAGTTAAATGTTCACATAAGGAAGAAGGCGGATTATGTTTTAGTACTATTATACAAATAGTTTTGCCCCTGTGGTCCCTTAGAAAGGCTTTTAGAAATCCCCAGGGGTTCAAATAACATACTTTGGAAACTTCTAGTTCTATATATAATGCACATCATATATAATATGTTATGCATATACATACACACATACATGTTTGCAAATACATATTAAACATACTACTCATATCAGGAACTTACCTTACTTCTTTTCATCCTATTGTTGTGCCACCCCTCAGGCACTGTTGTTGCCTGGTCTCAGCTGGCATGCCATAGTCTCCAGCTGGTATCAAGGGGAAATGGAAGCATTAGGGCTCAAACTTGGGTGTTTGCAATGTAACCTGGAATTAAAATCTAGACAATACCAACCTTGTGGGAGAGGGAGAGAAAAGACCACAAAAATATGAGAGTGTGTCAGGGTTCTTGTGTAATTGAAAGGAAGATATATAGAGAGGGATAAGTTTGAGAAACTTTAAGTATGAGTCCAGGCTGGAGGACAATCTCTGTAAAAACAAAAAGAGAACATAAAGTTTAAAGCATCAGAGAAAAAATGACAATTTTTCTTTCCTCTTTATTAGAAACCAATAAAGAGGGAAAAGAAAATAAAAGTCTGGCCAATAGAGCATATGAACTGATAGTAGTCATGCAATAATAACCATAATGAATGTAATATATTTAGAGAGCTAAACTCAACATTTGAAGGACAGTCTTAGTTTGGATAGAAAAAACAGAAAAAAAATCATTCAACAATACATTGTCCAAAAGATACAATGTAAGGGATATAGAAACTAGAAAAAAAAAATAAACAAGAAATAACAGAGAAATGTTAGCCAAAATGGTTAAGATGAGATATTAACCATCTTAATATGTGATAAAATATAATTCAGGCAAAAAAATTACAAAAGATGAAAAAATTGTATTTGAATACAAAGAATAATAAAGCAAGATAAACTAACAATTATGAATATTTACACCTAACACTATAACATCAGAATATATAATGCAACCATTGTAGGGAGAAATAGATGAATAAACTATGGTAGTTGTAGATTTTGACACAATCCTCTGTAATAAGATAGGAAAAAAATTGCAGATACAAAAGCTCTGACCAAGGCAAATAAGTTTGAGCAATTAGTTTTATGCATACGTAAACTCTCAGCAACACTCAGCACCCATTTTACGCATTCTCATAGAATATTTACAAAACTTGACTGTGTACAGAGGGAGCTTTGATACAGCCCAAGGAGTAATAATAAAATAAGCATAGTAACACATAGTTAAGTGCTTACAGTGTGTGAGGTACAGTTCTTAATAATTTGGATCCTAAACCTTTGAAATGGGTCTATTATCATTTCCATTCTGCAATTGATGAAACTAAGGCACACATAAGCTAAGTGACTTGTCTGTTCGATTCACTCCTAACCATCATGATATACTAATAACATTGCACTAATGAATTTGAAAATCTACAGGGCACATGAAAAAGAAAACAATATTTAACTGTGCAAAGAATTCTTTCATGTTGATATTAGAAAGACAAAAACCCAATAGAAAGAGAAGCAAGGCAATTCAGGGAAATGAAAATTTAAAGGAGTGATAAAAATATGAAGCTATGCTCAGCCTTAGTAGCAGTAGGAACATCTTCCTTGTCAGATTAGCAACACAAGGATGTAGACTGCAGCACTTTTGGTGAAAGGGGGAAAACAGAGCAAATGCTGTCAATCTCAGAAAGGTTGATTATATTGTGGTATATCCAGACAACAAGTATTGGAACTTAAAAAGTGGAACTTAAAAGAATGAGCCAGAGTTTAAAATTGGAGGGATTTCTAAGTGTACAGAGAAAAGCAAGATGTAGAGAAATGTTTTTAATATTATCTCCTTTTTTTTTTTATGAACCATGAGTCTCCAAAAACCGTATGTACATAAATGTAGATATTTATATGTAAATTATATGAGCTCAAAACTATAGATCATCGATTACTTGGAGGAATGGGGATGCAGAAGTCTGGAAAGAAGCAGGGCATGTGTGCACACACAGTTCATAAGGGAAAAAGTGTTCATAATAAAAAAGTCTCACTTATGTAAAATTTTATTTATATATCCAGAGGTGGCATTAAAAATATTTAACAACCGGTATGGCACAGGTACAGACCAATCAGAACAGATGCTGGGCAGCACATTGTACGGGCGTGTGCTCACTGAATATCAGCACTGTTATTTCCCTACATACTTGTGCCTTTATTTCTGTGGGATGGATTCCTTGGAGTTGGATTGCTAGGTCAAAGGGTATGTGTATTTCTAATTTTAAAAGGAATTGCGAGGTTGCTGTCCGAAAAGACTGTAGCAATTCACATTTCTTCTAGCAGTGTGAGAGTCCTCATTTTTTCCCCCTATCCCAACAGCCATGGAGAGCATATCAATCACTGAGCAGGAAAATATTCTAAGATAGGCAAATATTCTGTCTCTCAGCTGGAAGCCTCAGCTGTTGAAAAGAGTGAAAGGAGCTTGTGGTTTTAAGGAAGGTCTCTGACATGCTAATCTTAAACTCCGAATACTATGTGCTTGAGGTAGAATGCAACCAGCTGCTCCTGCCTCCACGCCTGGTAATCCCCACCAGCTCCAATTTAGGCCTTGCCCCTTCTTCCTAGGCTGAGGTGATAATTTTATTGCAGCGGATGTTCCCATCTTTGAGGTATGTGGTGCCATTTAAAGCTTTTATCGCTAAATCCAGGATTTCATGGTTCCCTTAGCAAAAGGACACCATAATAACTTACTACTATTTTTAATAAACCAAAGTTCAAATCAGAAAACTGCAGTGACAAAGGCATTGCTGTGGGTAATGCCGACTCATGGTAAACATGAGTGGAAAAGGTGGAGAAGTGAAGAGGTTTCTCTTACGGGATGTAAACATTCATGATTCTTTGGTTAGGGTGTTTGGCCTCCTGACCTTGTCGAATGCTTAAGGGTAGAGAAGGACAGAGAAGAGTCAAATGTATTTCGGTTTTCAGATTGGTTGATATATTTATAAAGATAATGATATATTTATAAAGATAATGATATATTTATATGATTCTGATATATTTATTATAATGACATATTAATAAAGAATGATAAGAATTTTACTAAGAAAATTAAACTCAGTTTTGAACACTGAGTTTTACTTAATAACATTTATTGAAAGCCCATTATATTCTGGGTGCTGGGGATACAGAGATAAATCACACAGTCCTAGCCCTGAAGACACTTAGTGTAGAGCCATGCATAGACAATTAAAGTATGCTGTATTTTAGTTAAAATGAAATTTTCAAGATATTATGAGCACCTTTTCTACAGAGGCCCAGGATCTATTCTGAATACAGATTTGGTCATCACTCACCTGCTTTATCAATGCTTCACTACCTCAACTACAGGATAAAAAATTTCCTCAGCGTGGCTTAGAAGGCCTTTCATCATCCTACTTTTCAAGGTGTCCTAACTAGGGAATACGGGGAGTATTGCTGGTACTTTGTCCAACTAAGAAGGGGAAAAAAGATTCCTAGTCCTGACTAAGGAATCCTGGGAGTCTTGTTGGCAATGTTGATACTGAGCTTATACTGGGAATTGTGTGAGTCCAGTGAGGTGTAAGTAAAGGGCATTCTGGATGGAAGGGAACCATGTACAAAGGCAGGGCAGGTGAAACACGTGTGGGAAAACACAAGTGGCTAGTTTAGCTGTGTAGCTTGGATGTAAGGGAACCTGGGACAGCAGCAAGAAACAGTTTGAAAAGTAGGCTAATGAAAGTCCTTCTAAGTCATGCTGAGGATTTTTTTTTTTTTTTTAATGCTGCAATCGAGATGGTGAAGGTTAAGAAAGCAAGTGAGTAATAACTAAAAAGTTATATTCAAAATAGATAATGGGCATCTGTAGAACAGGTGGATTTGAGAAGGAGGAGTGGTGGGACTGGAGACAGGAGGCCCCATCAGTAGGGGCTGCCAGCACTTCAGCAGCATCTGATGGGATCCTAAGGCAGGGTGAAAGTCACCACTGGCCACAGGGACACAGAGTGGGACTCCTCCTTCTAACAGGCATCTTCATGTCACCTCTCATTGTCCCAGACTGCCCACTTCAGTGCCTCCTCCATTGTGCCCCACCTTCCTGTCTCCTCATGTTTCTATCTAGCAAAGTCTATATTTGTTAGATATTAGAGTAGGCAATCAATTTGACATAGAATGATGAAGTCACAGGTTCATTTTAAGAGGACCACCCTTAATTCTAAATTGGGAGCATTTCGGGTAGAGTTACTTAGTTAAAGGGCAGAATTTTTGGCTGTGTGTGTGCGTCATTTACATTTCATAGCTGGCCACCTGCTCTGCCTGCTTATAAAACCAGCCTTGTGCTGCATACAGCACGGTCTTAGGTGAACAAGTGAGGTTTTTTTCTCCTCAACCTTTGACAAGGTCTCTGTATCAATTGATTTGGTCGCAAGAATCAAAAATAACTCTGGCTAATTAAGAAAATGTTCTGATGAAGTTGAGAGTTAGGCAGAGTGAATTTTTTGGAAAGATACATGATGTCTCACAGAATCAAAGGTAAGTTGAGTAACCATGCTGAGGAAGTAAGTAGCTGCAGTGATTTTCGAAGTCAGGAAGTGATCAATTGTCCCTCTGTGACACTACCTTACAGGTGACTTGGCTCCCCATTTAGATTCCAGAGGTAAAGGGCTTGGTTGACTTAATTTTCTTACTGTAGCCATCCCTTGGTGAGGGTAAGATGAGGGTGAGGAGCCCCATGGATCAAACCTTATAGTTCCACTTAGAATGGGGGGGAGAGAGTGAAATCTGTCACCAGTGGAGCAGGAAATGGACACTGGGCAGGCAAATACAGATATTCACTACGGCATTACATTGCCAATTTGTAAAATTGAGGGAACTAGGAGATTTTAAGTCTTCTTCCTCTAAACTTTGGAGTTTAAAAGTCATATGTGGCTTAGTAGCCTTGTACGCTTTCACAAGTATACGGACACCCTTCCTTAGTTCTTCCCTTAGGCAGTGAGACAATTTTAGTTTTAGTGCTAGGCTTGATGGGGTCTGAATAGAACTATGCTGGATATTCCCATTGGCTCATCACAATGGAAAGGCTCATGTTTACAGAATAAAGCTATGAAGTACATTTTTACAAAGGTGATGGAACGATATAGGTTTCATGGCTTCCTTGCAATAGAAGCCCATTCCAGAAATTAGTTTTGTTTAAAATATGTGGAATCTTCAGTTTAAGGAATTTCCACTTTTCAAGTCCAAGAATATACACTCATACGATTGTTAAAAATGTAGCTTTTCCTTTTCTGACCAGATAAATTGTTCACCAAAGAGTTAATTACAGTAAAAGCTGCGTAAGCAGTCCATGTGTTAGTGGCATGGTGCTGGCATAAAGACAATTCCAGAGACCCCTAAACGGTGTTCTTCATGAACTCCAGGCAACCAGTGTCTCTGGTTTGCTGAGACCCTGGAAACAGCCTTCACTTGCCTTTTTACAGCAATAACAGATGCTTGGCACCAGTTGATGTTTGCCACCATAAGTTTCTCTCTATTCAAGACCATAAGATGCTTTCTGGCTCTGTTCCGTCTTCATTGTGGAACTTTTTTCCTCCTTCATTAAAGATGGGCAGAATCCTAGTGATTTGGGCTCTGGCTTTGACTTAGGAAATAAATTTCATGGAAAAATAGAGTGTGTGCCTTTGCTTTCTAACTTTAATTTTTATGTGTATGTGACTCAAACTGAAATTATAGCCTTCTATTATTTTCTCCTTGAATGATTTTTGACCTGCTTTTAACAAATAGGGAAAATAAATCAGCATGAGAAAATCAGTGTCAGCATTAGAAAACCATGTGTAATAGCAAATGGAAAACTAACATCCACGACTTATAAAAATTAATGACAGGGTGTTGCACACAGCTGCCCAACTGATGAGAAGAAAGCTGTATTGTGAATTGCTGAGGAATTAACTATTGTAAGAGGAGAAGCATAGTAATAGTGGATTTAAGCTGGTAATATCAGTGTAGAGAATGGCAGAGAAGGAGAAAAATATTTAAGCATTTGCATGAGAGTCAGTGTCTTTCTTTGATACATAGATATTTTCCGCCATGGAAATATTCAGTGACGACTGCATTGGTTATGACAGTAGCTGCTGGTGAAACTGGAAAACATAAATTATTCTAAGAAAAGGAAGATTTAGATGTGAGACACCTTGACTAAGAGGATCTCAGTATAGACACGGGCAGGAAATCAGAATTTTATTCAGTTCTAAACACTGGACACACTTAAGTGGTGTAAGTCAAAGGTGCAAAGAGAAAAACAAAACAAGGAAAGCTGAAATAAAGTTACTTCTCTGACATAGTATGTATCACTTCTGATCATATACCTTGGTCAGAGCAAGTCACGTAGCCAAGCATACCATCAGTAAGAAGGAAAAGAGGCTCCCCCTACCAGGAGGGAATGGTGAAGAGATGCAGCAAGCATTTTGAACAAATAACTCAATCAGTGTCAGTATATTACTCATATAATTGTATTCCTGAGGTAAGTTTTGAAAATTATCAGATTCTTAGTTTACATCTTCTTGAGCCATTTTTGCTAATACTTATTTTTCTGGAAACTTTTCACTTCGTCCAAGTTTTCGAATTGAATACAATAAAGAATTTCGTGCAATTCTCTTATTTTGTCTTAAATCTTTGCTGTATCTCTACTACATTGTCTTTCCACCACTAGTATTCTGCATTTCTGAATTGTGACTAGTATTTCTGATTTGTGACTTCTGTTTTTTTCCATGATCAATTTTACCAGTGTTTTGCCCATTTGTTTTTCAAAAGAAAAGGCTTTGTAGTTGTTGTGTATGGTAATTCTTGTTTCTATTGCATAAATGTGTGTCCTTACCTTTTCTGCTTAGCCTACTTTCCCTGGATTTATTTATTATGCCTTTTAAAGTCTCTTAAGTCAATATTTAGGTAACTAATTTCCACTTTCCTTCTATATAAGCATTTATCATTATATTCTCATTAGCTGCCTCTCACAGATTTCCACATATAATTGTTTCATTATCTTTCAGTTCTAAATATTTTCTGATCTCCATTATGACTTATTTGATCTACTAATTTTGTATTTTAAATATGTGCACTTGTGCAAGATTGTTAGTTGTATTGTCCTAATAGTCTGTATTTCTAATTATTTCTTGTCTGGTTGAACTATCATTTCTGACAGAAATAAGTTTAAATCACCCACTATGAGTCTGGATTTGTGATTTTTCTCCTTGCAATTATCAGTTTTTAAAATATATTGTGAAATTATGCTATAACTTTCATATAACAATTTAAGATTGTTATAGTTCCTTGGTGAATTTGTCACTTGCTAGTGACTCCTATTTCTTGACTTAAAATCTATTTTGCCTAATGTTAATATAGCTACTTCAGGTTTATTTTACTTATCACTGTGTGGTATATATTTTTAACCCTCTGTTTCCAATATTTTAGTTTCCCTATCTTTTAAGCATTTTTCTGTAGCTGGATTTTATTTTTATATTAAAACTTATAATTTATTTAGATTTATTTAGTACATTGACATTTATTGTGATAGATACATTTGAATTTTTTAAAGCCATCTCATTTTGTATTATTTTCTTGGTTTGAAGTATAGTAAGCTAATAGAATCCAAACTTACATGAGCGTAGTTGGTGGCTATGGGAGGTGCACCCCAAGATAAAACACACAATTGTATTTTTCATTTTCCTTTTCCAGGGGGTAGATTTTTTTCTCTTTACAGAGGGAGTACCTCTTTAGGAACCCCAGACTGATGTGTGTTACTTTGTTCTCTCTCTTTTTAAAAAAAATTTGGTCCAAGGCCTTATCTTACGTCCCCATATGGTTGCTTTAATTCAAATCCCTATGAGATTGACAACGGCTTCCAGGGTCACTAGGGCCAATCCTTATTTTTAGTTTTCCCTTTGTCATTTTGGCTCCTGGACTTTTTTGTTTCAATTGTGAGTTCAGCTATAAACTTAAAAGAATATTTGGTATATTTTGCTCTGTCTTTGTGAGTGTTTTGAGGTATAAAGTATTGCTTCAGGATATCTTATCCACCATATCTCCAAAAATAAAATTGCTACCAGGTTTTTTGTTTTTGTTTTTGTTGTTGTTATTGCTTTTAATTGAAAGTTTATCACTATTCCCTCATTTCCATGCTTTCTTTCTTTTGAATGTATACATCCTTTAAATCCCTTCATTCCAGCAATAGCTGCTGGATTCTTGAGAAAATAGATTTGGCACCTCCCATAAACATTTCCCAAAGATTTCACCAAACGGGAGTATGTATGTGTTCATGTTCAATTATGAAAAGATCTTTACATAGTTCTGGTGTTAGTATAAATTTGCATTAGCACCGCTGCTTAAGTTGTGATATAAACTTCATTTTTTCCAAATGAGTAATATTGGAATGTTACCAAAGCCTGAACTGCAAAATACAAAAAACAAAATTATTTTTACAAATTAAGTCATGTATGCACTTCTTGTCCAGTGTGCCAAAGCTGAAATTTGATTTAGAAACCTGGAAAGTCTATGGTTTCTGTTCTTGAAAGATGCCTGATTGTGACTATTCTAGTTTGTACGCATTTTGTAGAGTGAGATACGTTATTTTTGTCACGGTTTGCAAATCCTAGCAATGATCTCTCAATGTTCAACTTTACATGAAATTTTAAGATGATATTTGAATGAAGTAAACTCCAAATACAGCAATCCACATTGACTGGAAATTCTAGAATCAAATTAAAATGTTGAATTTGTCAATGAGGGGCTGAAGGACAGAACCTCAAGTTCTACAATATGGTGAAATTTTCTAGTATCTTTGTGATGTTCCAATATCAAACTTGATCTTTAACAGTTTCATTACAGTGCAAACTTCATTAACAATCAAACATTACACCAACATTTGGGAGCTAAAACACAGACTTTGACCACCAAATGTAACACTTATTATTTTAATGGGCAATTACTAAGTGGATGCTTTGTGCCAATAAATAAGCATACCATGTTGCTTATCTTTTATTTGCAACCTGGCAAATAAGGAAAAGAGGCTCAAGAAGGTTAAACAATGTACTACCTTTCCTTCCGATCTTCTTTTTCTAAAATTAAATGGTCAAATTTTTATGCATTTGTCAGAGTTTCTCTAACAAGGATTTTTTAAAAAAAATCATTACTTTGAGTACTATTTATTGAACACATATCTCATTCTTTAAACTCTGTTAGGCTTTCAGATGTCACTGTATTAATTGTTTTCCTTTTTATTTGTACAAACATGTGGAGTGCATTTGCAATTTTGTTACATGCATATATTGTGTATTGGTCAAGTTAAGGCTTTTAGGATATACATCACCCAAACAATGTACATTGTACCCATTTTCCAATTTCTTCTCATTCTCCCCTTTCCCACAACCTCGCCGTTCTGAGTCTTCATTAGCTATCACCCCACTCTATGTCCATGTGGATACTTCCTTTTTTGCTTTCATTTATAAAACAGAACATGTGATATTTATTTTTCTGTGCCTGGCTTGTTTCACTCAAGATAATGACCTCCAGTTCTGTCCATGTTGCTACAAAGGATATGATTTCATTTTTTTATGGCTTTAGTATTAGTAGTATTTTATACTAGTAACACTATATATATAAAATACTTTATATATAGTATACTATATTATATATAGTATATTACATGTAATATACTAGTAGTAAATTATATATAATATACTAGTAGTATTTAGTAGTATTTTAGCAATAAAATACTTTGTGTATTGCATACATATTGTGTATATGTATACCACATTTTCTATATCCATTCATTTGTTGATGGGCACTTAAGTTGATTCCCTATCTTTGTTATTGTGAATAGTGCTGCAATATACATACGAAAACAGGTATCTTTTTGATATATTGATTGCTTTTATTTTGGGTAAATACATAGCAGTGAGATTACTGGATCAAATGGTAGCTCTATTTCTAGTTTTCTGAGAAATATCCATACTTTTTTCTATAGTTTCCATAATTTACATTCCCACCAACAGTGTATGAGTTCCCTTCTCTCGGCTGGGCACCGTGGCTCACGCCTGTATTCCCAGCACTTTGGGAGGCCGAGGTGGGGGGATCACAAGGTCGGCAGTTCGAGATCAGTCTGGCAAATATGGTGAAATCCCGTCTGTATTAAAAATACAAAAATTAGCTGTGTGTGGTGGCGGGCGCCTGTAGTCCCAGCTACTTGGAAGGCTGAGGCAAGAGAATCAGGAGGCAAAGGTTGCAGTGAGCCGAGATTGTGCCACTGCACTCCAGCCTGGGTGACAAAGTGAGACTCTGTCTGAAAAACAAACAAACAAACAAAAAAACAGTTCCCCTCTCTCCATATCCTCACCAATATCTATTATTTGTTGTCTTTTTACTAATAGCATCAGGTCTACACAATATCCCTGATCAGACATAGCCCGAGAAATGTTAATTTAACAAAAACAAATAGAGACTTCAAAATGCCGTTAAGGTACATAATAAATCATGTTTTAAATAAATCATTTTTTTTTTTTTTGAGACAGAATCTTGCTCTGTTGCCCAGGCTTGAGTGCAGTCGTGTGATCTTGGCTCACTGTAACCTCTGTCTTCTGGGTTTAAGCGATTCTCTGTGCCTCAGTTTGGCCCCACCACGCCTGGCTAATTTTTGTATTTTTAGTAGAAACAGGGTTTTGCCATGTTGGCCAGCCTGGTCTTGAAGTCCTGACCTCAGGTGATCCACCCACCTCGGCCTCCCAAAATACTGAGTTACAGGCGTGAGCCACCACTCCTGGCCTGAACCAACGTTTTTTGAAGGGTCTTTATTTCTATCTTTCTCTCCCTGTCAGGTCACCAACACTTCTGAGTGTTTCTGTTTCTTTCACACTCTTTCATCCTTTCTATTTTATTTTTGGACTTTTAAGAGCTTTTTTGAGGTATAATTTATTTACAAAATTAGCACATATTTAATGCCTCCATTTTGTGGGGTTTGGATATGTGGATACACCTGTAATAGCATCACCACAATCAAAAATACAAATTTGCCACCTCCAAAAATTTCCGTGTGTTCTTTGTGGGCTTGTTTTGTACGTGTGTTTTAAGAACATGTAACATGAGATCTATTCTCTATCTCTCTCTCTTTCTTTCTATATATTATATATATAAATTATATTTATATATAATATAATATATATAAAATATATAAATTATATATTTAATTTTACTTTAAGTTCAGGACAACATGTGCTAAACATTCAGGTTTGTTACATAGGTATGCATGTGCCATGGTGTTTTGCTGCCCCTCTCAACCCATCATCTAAATGCACAATATTATATTGTTCACTATAAGTACTACGTTGTACAACTGACATCTAATACTTATTTGTCTTGATAACAGAAATTCTATAGCCATTGTCTCAGTTTAGTTGGGCTGATGTAATAATATACCATATACTGGGTTGCTTATAAACAAGAGTTTATTTATCACAGTTCTGGAGGCTTGGAAGTCCAAGATATTTTCTTGTAATTTGTTTAAGTTCGTTGTAGATTCTGGACATTAGACCATTGTCAGATGGATAGATTGCAAAAATTTTCTCCTATTCTGCAGGTTTCCTGTTAACTCTGATGCTAGTTTCTTTTGCTGCACAGAAGCTCTTTAGTTTAATTAGATGCCATTTGTCAAGTTTGGCTTTTGTAGCAATTGCTTTTGGTGTTTTAGTCATGAAGTCTTTGCCCATGCCTATGTCCTGAATGGTATTGCCTAGGTTTTCTTCTAGGGTTTTTTATGGTTTTGGGTCTTATATTTAAGTCTTTAACCCATCTTGAGTTCATTTTTGTATGAGGTGTAAGGAAAGGGTCAAGTTTCAGTTTTTTGCATATGGCTGGCCAGTTTTTCCAGCACCATATATTAAACAGGGAATCCTTTCCCCATTGCTTGTTTTTGTCAGGTTTGTCAAAGATCAGATGCTTGTAGGTGTGTGGTATCTGAGGGCTCTGTTCTGTTCCATTGGTCTATATATCTGTTTTGGAACCAGTACCATGCTATTTTGGTTACTGTAGCTTTGTAGTATAGTTTGAAGTCAGATAGCAGGATGCCTCCTGCTTTGCTGTTTTTGCTTAGGATTGTCTTGGCTATATGAGCTCTTTTTGGGTTCCATATCAAATTTAAAGTAGTTTCTTTCTAGTTCTGTGAAGAAAGTCAATGGTAGCTTGAAGGGAATAGCATTGAATCTGTAAATTACTTTGGGCAATATGGTCATTTTCATGATATTGATTCTTCCTATCCATGAGCATGGATTTATTTTTTTCATTTATTTGTGTCCTCTCTTATTTCCTTGAGCAGTGGTTTGTAGTTCTCCTTGAAGAGGTCCTTCACTTCCCTTGTAAGTTGTATCCCTAGGTGTTTTGTTTTCTTTGTAGCAATTGTGAATGGGAGTTCACTCATGATTTGGCTCTCTGCATGTCTATTATTTGTGGATAGGAATGCTTGTGATTTTTGCACATTGGTTTTGTATGCTGAGACTTTATATTCCAAAATCTGGCAGAGACACAACAAGAAAAAAAAATTCAGGCCAATATGACTGATGAACTTCAATGTGAAAATCCTCAATAAAATACTCACCAACTGAATCCAGCAGTACATTGAAAAGTTTATCCACTAGGATCAAGTCGTCTTCATCCCTGGGATGCAAGGCTGGTTCAACATACACAAATCAATAAACATAATCCATCACATAAACAGAACCAATGACAAAAAGCACATGATTATCTCAATAGATGCAGAAAAAGACTTTGATAAAAATTAAACATCCCTTCATGCTAGAAACTATCAATTAACTAAGTGTGGAATGAATATATCTCAAAATAATAAGAGTTATTTATGACAAACCCATAACCAATATCATACTGAATGGGCAAAAGCTGGAAGCATTCCCTTTCAAAACCAACACACGACAAGGATGCTCTCTCTCACCACTCCTGTTCAACATAGTACTGGAAGTTTTCTCCAGGGAAATCATTCAAGAGAAAGAAATAAAGCGTATTCAAATAGGAAGAGAGAAAGTCAAATTGTCTCTGTTTGCAGATGACATGATTGTATATTTAGAAAACCCCATTGTCTCAGCCCCAAAACCTCTGTAGCTGAATTCATTTATTAGTTCTAACAGGTTTTATTTTTGTTGGTGGAGTCTTTACAGTTTTCTATATCTAAGATCATGTTATATGCAAACAGAAACGTTTTCACTTCTTTTTTTCTAGTTTCTTTCTTTCTCTTGCCAAATTGTTCTGGTTAGAACTTCCAGTACTATGTTAACTAGAAGTGGCAAGAATGTGCATCCTTGTCTTATTTCTGATCTTAGAAGGAAGATGATATGGTTTGGCTGTGTTCCCACCCGAATCTCAACTTGAATTGTATTTCCCAGAATTCCCACATGTAGTGGGAGGAACCCAGTGGGAGGTAATTTAATCATGGGGTCTGTCTTTCCAGTGCTATTCTCGTAATAGTGAATAAGTCTCACGAGACCTGATGGGTTTATCAGGGGTTTCAGCTTTCCTTCTTCCCCATTTTCTCTTGCCGCCACCATGTAAGAGGTACCTTTTACCTCCTGCCATAATTCTGAGGCCACCCCAGCGATGTGGAACTGTAAGTCCAATTAAATTACTTTTTCTTCCCAGTCTCGGGTATGTCTCCATCAGCAGTGTGAAAACGGACTAATACAAAAAGCTTTCAACTTTTCACTGCTGAGTATGATATTAACTGTAGGCTTGTCATATGTGGGTGATATTATGTTGAGATACTTTCTTTCTATACCTAATTTGTTGAAAACTTTTATCATGAAATGATATTGAATTTTGTCTAATGTTTTTCTGCATCTATTGAGATGATGATATGTGGTTTTTGTTCTATATTCTGTAAATGTGATGTATTACATTTCTCAGTTCATATATGTTAAACCATCCTCACTTCCCAGAGATAAATCCCACTTGATCATGGCATATGATCCTTTAATGTGCTATTTAATTTGGTTTGCTAATATTTTGTTGACAATTATTGCATTTATGTTCATTAAGGATATTGGCTTGCAATTTTCTTTTCTTGTAATATCTTTGTCTTGGCCTGTGGTTTTCTTTTTTTGTGGTCCCTTGTCTTCAATTCTTTTTTTCTTTTTTCTTTTTTTTTTTTTTTGAGATGGAGTCTCGCTCTGTCACCCAGGCTGGAGTGCAGTGGCGCGATCTCGACTCACTGCAAGCTCCGCCTCCTGGGTTCACTCCATTCTCCTGCCTCAGCTTCCTGAGTAGCTGGGACTACAGGCGCCCACCACCACACCGAGCTAATTTTTAGTAGAGAAGGGGTTTTACTGTGTTAGCCAGGATGGTCTCGATCTCCTGACCTCGTGATCTGCACACCTTGGCCTTCCAAAGTGCTGGAATTACAGGCATAACCCATCGTGCCTGGCCCTCTACAATTCTTTTAAAAAAAGTTTGAAAAAGATTAGCATACACTCTTCAAATGATTGGCAAGATTCACCAGTGATGACATATGGTCCTGAGCTTTGTTCACTGAATTTTTCAAAAAATTCCCAGTTCAATATCCTTATTCTTTATTTGTTTGTTTATATTTTTTAGTTCTCATAATTTAGTCTTTGTAGGATGTGCATTTCTAGGAATTTAATCTGTCTGGGTTACTCAATTTTTTGGTTTATACTTACATATTCATCATATTCTTTTGTGATTCTTTATATTTCTACGGCATTAGTTGTAATCTCTCATTTTCCATAGCTAATTTTATTTTGTTGCTTCTTTTCTATTTTTTCCTCAGGCTAAATGTCTCTCAAAATTTTTTTTATTTTTTAAAAAGGCAACTGAGTTTTTATCTTTTCTATTGTTTTTCTAGTCCATTTTATTTATTTCTGATGCTATCTTTATTTCCTTTCTTTTGCTAACATTGGGCTTAGTTTGTTCTTGTTTCTCGAGGTACAAAATTATGTTGTTTATTTTAGATTTATTTTCTTTCTTAATGTAGGCATTTATTGCTATAATTTTTCTTCTTAGTATTGCTTTTGCTGCATGCCATTCATTAGTTTGGTATGTTGTTTTTTCTTCATTTATGTACTAATATTTTTTATTTCCTTTTTGATTTATTCTTTGACCCATTGGTTGTTTAAGAGTGTGTTGTTTAATTTCCACGTATTTTTTAGCTTTACATTTTCCTCCATTTATTGATTTCTAGTTTCATATCATTGCATTCTTTCTTCTGCTTGATCAAGTCTCCTATTGAAACTCTCTAGTGAATTTTTCTGTTCCACTATTGTATTCTTCACCTTTGGCATTTTTGTTTAACTTTTTATCTTTTCTATCTCTTCATTCTCATTTTGTTCAAGCATTGTTTTCTTCATTTTGTTTAGTTTTATATCAGTGGTCTCCTGTAACTCACTAACTTTCTTTAATACAGTTAATATGAATTCTTTGTCAAGTAATTTATGAATCTCTATTTCAGGATGGTTACTGAAGATTTATTTTATTCCCTTATTGTGGCATGTTTTCTTGATTCTTCACATTTCTTGAATTATTGTATTGGCGTCTATGCATTTGAAGAATCTGTGCCTTTTACCAGTCTCTCAGAGCAGTGTTAGTTGTAGAAGGATGGCTGCCCCTTTTCCTTTTTCCCTATCTGTTCCAGGAAACAGTCCACACTCTGCTGGCACTTCAGTGCTTGGTATGAGGTGAGAGAGAGACTGACTCCATGGGGGAATACACTGAAACACTGGGAACAAGGCACACTTTGTTTCTCTTCTTCCTTCCTGGAAACAGAAACAAAAACAAAAACAAAAAAACTTGATCCTGTGCCTTTTTCCAGTCTAGCAGAGCAGTGACAGGTGTAGAGGAATGTTCCTTCTCCTTTGTTCCTTGTTGTCTGAGGCACCCAGGTTTCATTGATCTTTTAGTGCACAGTATGAGGCAAAACGGAAATAGGCCCCTTTAGGAGTGCACCAAAAAGCCAGGAGACCTCTCTCGTTCCCTGCTGTGGGAGAAGTCATGGGTCATTCCAAGCTCCTTGGATTTGAGCTTGCTAACTTGGAGGAGGGCATGATGTGCGCAAAGTAAATTTGCTCTTCTTACCTGTATTGGCGCATTTTTTCTCTCAGCTTTTTGCTCATCTGGAATGCTTCCATTTATTAACTGGATTCTGTATTTCTCATATCAGTGCTCTCATCTGAATATTGTCGTTATATCAGTGTTTTGGTAGAGGGACAAGGGCTAGGACTTCTTACTAGATGATCTTTCTGATGTTACTCCTAATCAAGATACTGTTGGACAAGCACGGTGGCTCATACCCTCAATCCCAGCACTTTGGGAGGCCAAGGCGGGCAGATCACTTGTGGCCAGGAGTTTGAGACCAGCCTGGCCAACATGGTGAAGCCCTGTCTCTACAAAAAATACAAAAACTAGCCAGATGTGGTGGTGCACTTCTGTAATCCCAGCTGCTTGGGAGGCTGAAGCACGAAAATTACTTGAAACTGGGAGGTGAACCAAGATAGCACCACTGCACCTCAGCCTGAATGACAGAGCAAGACCTTGTCCACACACACACACACACACACACACACACACACACACACGATATTGTTAATGTGCCTTATATCTCTGCAAAGTTGATGGAAAGTTGCAAACTTTACAAAGGGTTGAGGTTGATTAGCTAAGGGGTGATGACATAACTTTGGAAGTTTATGTGAAGACTAGTAGAAAGTAATCAAATGGCTTTGTTACAATGGCCATGGTTAGATGTTCACTCAAGCTTACCTATTATTTTTCTTTTAAACTAGTAGTAGGATTGGGAACATCTCACTGCATATATGTCAAACTATTTACTAAAAATATAGAATTTAGAAACTTTGTGATTGTTGCATACCATAGTGTTGGGATTATCTTGGCAGGTTAAAGTATGGAAAGGTATATTTCTTCCTAAGGGCATAGTCAATGTTTATTTGTTTACATAGTTATTTACACAAGCTTCACAAGTAATTTTGCTGTAAGTGGTCAAATGACTCACATAGTTCATCTAGCATTCATTATTTCATGCTTTCATGAGAAAGTGAATAACAGAACAGGACTTCTTCATTGCCAACATTAGATGTAGGGAGAAAACACATTCCTTTTAAATGTAGTAGTTCTTTTTTTTTTTCCCTAATGTGAAGAAGCCAAGCCTATGAAAAAGGATGTTAATTCCCTATCAATGGATGGTTCTGATCTTCCTTGCCATTTTCATAAATACATTATGGAAACATAAGCAAGCTTCAAATTCTGTTAAAGAAGTGTCTGTGTGTGTGTGTATGTGTGTTTGTGAGTGTGTGTAGTTGAATATTTACATACGTACATACAGGTTAAATACTCCTTATATGAAATTCTTGGAAAAAGAAGTTTTTTGAATTTCAGATGTTTTTCAAGTTTGGAGATGTTTGCCTTATACTAACTGGTTAATCATTCCAAATCCAAAAATGCAAGGTCTGAAATGCTCCACTGAACATTTCCTTTGAGTGTAATGCTAGTACTTAAAAAGTTCTCGATTTTGGAGCATTTCAGTAAGGGGCACAGCAAGTGCAAAGGCACTGAGGCTCAATGGAAGAGGGCACATTGAAGGAACTGAAAGGTGAGTAGAGAGCAGAAAACACATCTTGATGTGTATTGGTGAGAAACTTATCTACTTGAGATACACACACACACACACACACACGTACATATATAATTGTTTTTGACACTTTAAGATTTATTGAAATATCTCCTTTGCTGCCCTCTCTACTTTAGCTTCCTCTCTGTTTTACTATCATAATCAAAAATGTTTCCTGATTTTTTTAGCAGAGGGTAGGGGGAGCTAACTGGGTCACATAGAATGGAACCCTAATACTTGCTTAAATTTATACTTAAAATATGAATCTAAAACAATGTTTTATGAGCCCAGACAAAATATAAAGAAAAAATTTTATATTAAGAATTCAGAATTGTCAATCCTTTTGACTGTCTTTTGAGTAGATATGATTGGGTTTAGGCTGGTATGGTAAACAAACAAACAAACAAACAAACAACAAACAAAAAAAACCCCCAAAAACCAAATAGTCCCTAGTAGTATAAAAGAACTTTTTGGAACAATTGTGTGTGTTTTCCAGTATAATCAATGCTATTGGTTGAGGAAAGGAATGGCAGCACAAATTATGAGGTTCGTGAATGCTAACCTACAGGATGCTACTTTCTTCCCACTTTTCTTAATAAATTATAAAATTTAAAGTCATAGGCATTCCGGCTGTTTGCAGCCTCATAATACCCCTTACAGAAGAACCTAAACTAGTATCAGGTAATTATTTGTCATTCGAATCTAATACTTTTTCTCTATCGTGCCAGGTCATTTGATGTGTGCCAGTTGGTGGAAGGAAAATTATAAATACCATTGCCATCCGTCACTGCTGCAAATCACTGAAGTGGGATCCCTTTGCCTGTGTTTATCTAGCAACCAATGTTGTGTTGCTAGTGTGAAGCTCACCCCACATGAACTCTTCAATCGTTTAGCAGGACCTTTCAGCTTCACCTTTAGGAGAAAGATCCAGTAAACATTTTAAACTGTCCCTGTATCTGTGAGAGTTCATGTAAAGAAAAGAGAGTAGACACATCCCAGATACAAAACTATCCAAGCCCGTTCCCTATTCTGCTCATCTAGCAAGGGCAATAGGCTTCTATGAATATTTACAAAAATTGTAAAATATGACATTGTTTATCAACATTATTTCCTGATTATCTATACAATAATAAATTGCAGATATTCTCTAGATATATTGCACTGTGTATAAACTTTTGTGCTGTTCTAGGATTAAATTATTCTAATCATCTCCTATTTCTTTTCTTATAAGAGAGAACTTGTGCTTATAACTCAACTATATTACATACCTGCTCACATGCTTTTTAAATCAAGTTGCTCTCTTCCTTAAAGCCCTTCAGGGGTCCTCATTACTTACAGGATATAGTATAAAATCTGAATTTCTTAGCATAGTGTCAAGTCTCTTTATCTTACTTCTTTATGAATATTGCTTCTATTTTCTATCTTTGTTTTAGGACAGTCTTCTTCTACTGTTTGCCTTTTCCATCCTTGTGAAGCTTTGCACCTAACCCCTGTATCATATGTTTAAAGAAGTATACATCAAATCTTTGTCACTTGTCATGAGCTGCCTTGAATTCTGGTGATTTTTAAAATGTGTGCGTGGCATGCCTGGAGAGACAGCAACACACCAATATTTTTGTTTGTTTGTTTGGTTCTTTTGTATTCCTTGTGGTACCTTGCAAGCTAGAGGTATGTGGTAAGTAACTCTTGGTAATCACAACAAAGATCAACATAATGGTTATAATTTTGTACACTTTACATGAATGCTGAGCAATAAATAGCAGGTCAACATCAGTCAACATTTCTTTTAATTCTTTGTTTTTTGAGTGGTAGGCGTCAGTTATATTAATATGCACATAATTATATTTAAGTGCATTTTATTTCAAATATTAATAGACCTGTTATGTATATATTTAAAATAACAAACTATCCTTGGTGTGGTGCATATATTGGCCACATTGGTCACTAGATGGCACACCACAAGCTCCTGTGGGGCAGTTACACAAGCTGACCCATTATTTGAAGAAAGACTGCAAAGATTCAGAGCGATTTTCTTTGGGAAAAATGTCATCAGAGTGATATTCAATAAGTGTATTTCAAAGTACAAATTATATTTATAATGCATACATAAACTTTTATGACAGATGTGAAGGCGAGCTCTAAGAATTGTTTATTCAACAGCTAATTATTGTTTTAAAGAAAGTAGGCCCTAGGTACTATGTCAGGCCCTGAGGAAGATAGCAAGATAATAAGACCTGGGCCTGACTGAAGTTTAGATAAAAGCATAAAATAAGAGATTAAGTCTCTACTTTAACTTCCAAGTGGTGACCACCTAGATACCTACTGTGACACTGGAATGGGGATTTCTTCTGGAATGGAATCTCCGATTGAGAGGAATCCCACCAAGGTTTCTTTTGCAATGCAATTTGTCTCTTTGAAGTCTAAATTACAGTTTAAACAACTGTACTAAATAACTATATTCCTGTGTTGCACAAATATAAGGAAAATCATTAATGATGGCTTAAGTTTCTGGCCTTTGTGTATTTATTTATTTTTTTACTTTTAATTTTTATGGATACATAATAGCTGCACATATTTATGGGGTACGTGGGATATTTTGATATAAGCATGCTATGTGTAACAATCAAATCAGGGTAATTGAGATATCCATCACCCTAAACATTTATCATTTCTTTGTGTTAGGAACGTTCCAATTCCACTCTGTTAGTTATTTTGACATTGATAACTATAGTCACCCTATTGCGCTACCAAACACTAGACCTTATTTCTTCTATCTAACAGTATTTTTATATTCATTAACCAACACTTCTTTATCTCCTCCTTCCCACTACCCTTCCCAGGCTCTGGTAACCATCATCTTATTCTCTATTTCCATGAGGTCAACCTTTTTAGCTCCAACATATAAGTGAGAACATGCCATATTTGTCTTTCTGTGCTTGGCTTATTTCACTTAACATAAAGGCTGCAAGTTACATGTTGCAAATGACATGATTTCATTTTTATATGGCTGGATAATTTTTCATTGTACATATGTACCATATTTTCTTTATCCATTCATCTGTTAATGAATACTGAAGTTGATTCCATATTTTGGCTATAGTGAAGAGTGCTGCAGTAAACATGAGAGTGCAGATGTCTCTTTGATATATGAATTTCCTTTTGGATATATAGCTAGTATTGTGATTGCTGGATCATATGATATTTCTATTTTTAGTTTTTCGAGAAACCTCCATCCTGTTCTCCATAGTGGTTGTATTAATTTACATTCCCATTGACAGTGTAGGAGAATTCCCTTTTCTCTACATCCTTACTAGCATCCTTTATTACTAGTCTTTCTCATAAAAGCCATTTAAACTGGGATGAGACATCTTGTAGCTTTGATTTGCATTACTTTGATAATTAGTAATGTTGAGCAATTTTTTCATATAGCTGTTGGCCGTTTGTATGTCTTCTTTTAAAAAATGTTTATTCATGTCTTTTGCTAATTTTTAATCAGATTGAGGTTATTATTTTGTTTTTACTGTTGAGTTGTTTGAGCTTCTTATATATTCTGGTTATTAATCCCTTATCATATCAGTAGTTTGCAGATATGTTCTCTCATTCTGTCTTCACTTAATTGATTGCTTCCTTTGCTGTGTAGAAGCTTTTCAGCTTGATGTAATCCTATTTGTTAATTTTTCTTTAGTTGCCCAAGCTTTTGAACTTGTATTGAAGAAATTTTTGTCCAGACCAATGTCATGGATCAATTCCCCCAATGTTTTCTTCTAGTAATTTTATAGTTTCAATTTTACATCTAAGTCTTGTAATCATGTTGATTTGATTTTTGTACAAGAATTAGGGATCTCATTTCATTCTTCTGTATATGAATATCCAGTTTTTCCAGAATTATTTATTGAAAAGATTGTCCTTCCCTTAATGTACATTCCTGGTGCCTTTGTTGAAAATAAGGTTTTAGTAAATGTGTAGACTTATTTTGGAGTTTTCCATTCAGTGCCATGGATCTATGTGTCTGTTTTTATGCTGGTATCATTGTTTTGGTTACTATAACTTTGTAGTATAATTTGAAGTCAGGTAATATAATGCTTCCAGCTTTGTTCTTTTTGCTCAGGATTGTTTGGGCTATTCTGAAACTTATGTGATTCCATGTAAATTTTAAGATTTTTTTTTCTATTTGTGAAGAAAGTCACTGGTATTTTGATAAGGATTGCCTTGAATACCATTAGAATTGATAAACAAATTCAGTAAAGTTGCAAGATATAAAATCAACATACAAAAATCAGTAACATTTCCATATGCCAACAGTGAACAATCTGAAAAAATAAGCCAAGAAAGTAAGCACATTTACAATAGCTACAAATAAAATAAAATACCTAGGTGTAAACTTAACCAGAGAAGTGAAAGATCTCTACAGTGAGAACTATAAAACATCGACAAAAGGAATTGAAGACACAAAACAATAGAAATATATTCCATGTTAACGGATTGGAAAAATCAATATTGTTTGTATTCATATATATATATGTGTGTATATATATATCCAACTTATCTTGAAGTTGGAGCATGGCAGGAGACATGTGTTGCTTCACTGAACCCATACAAATATATATATATGCATATATATGTGTTGCTTCACTAAACCCCTATATATATATATGCATATATATGTATGTATAGGCTTTTATAAAGTCAAGGAAATTTATTTCCTGAGGTCATGACACAGGAAGTCGAATCCTAGCCACTTCTCATAATGAAGGTCAGAGTGCTGACTGACCTGCCAGGTGGACCATAAAGCTGCAGTCTGTTATCTTATTACAAAACGCTCAATTACCTTTGTTTAGTGTTAAAATCGTGGAGTGCCCAGAGCCAAGAATCAGCAAGCAGATCCTGAGCATGCTCTGGATGCCAGCCAGGGCCCAGAGAAGCAGTCACATACAGAACCAGACAATGCCAGGTTTCACTTTGAGACCTTGAGAAGCAGGGAGAGCATCAATAATTTATAGAAAGTCCAGCTACTAGGTCAGATTTAGACAAACCATTGTGTGACGGGGTTTACATCAGCAGGCTGAAGATGTTTCTGGTTTTTTATTGTTATCATTTAGGGCTCCAAGAGAGGGTCTTGGGGGCCACCTGAGCCCTAAAATTGGGAAATTTCTCATAGCTGTTCATGTCAGGAGCCTTCTTACTGCTGCTGGTGGTCCAGGGTGTGTCCCATACCACAAAGCCTCTGGATGCACCTTAGACTCCTCATGCACTGGGGACTTCATGTATACCTGCAGCACCTTGCTGTCCACCACATCAGCCAGGTATTCCTCCTCTAGGTTGAGGACATGGTCAGTGGGTTTCTCCATGTTCTCTGGGAGCCTCATAATAGTGCCACAGTTGGGGTTGGGGCCTCCTCTCTGTGGGAAACAAATGTCAATCTTGAATTCATCCATGAGTATGGATCCATGATTTTTGCTGCAGGTACCAATGATGTGGGATGTCCAGTGGAACGTCCTCAGAAACCATCTGCTCAAGTTCATCCATAATAATCAATATAGTACCTTGCACAGCTTCTGTATTCTTTTTGTACCCTGTGATGGTAATTTGGTCCTGGGGATGCTTCCCCTCATCCTCAACAGGAAACTGGATGTTCATGTCATGCTCCAAGCAGATTTGGGTAATCACTGCCCCATCTGTCCCAATAATCTTGGGATGGCATTTGGAGTCTACAATGACACACCACTTAAAACTCATTAAATCCCAGTCCTCCTGTCCTGCCTGCAGCTCTTTCATTTTTACATTATTAATTTTTCTGCTACAAGTAGACTTGGAGTAAATGTAGGATAAGAAAGACTCATTACTCACATCTTCTGATCAAGAAAGGACTTATCATGAAGTTGGAACACTATAGGAGACATGTGTTGCTTCACCGAACCCCAGTTCCAGGGATATATTTTCTTTCTTCTGAATATGCTCCCTACGAACCTTAACACATCCCTTTACCTCCTTAAACTTTAATATCAACGTCTGACTAGAGGTTTGCTCTAGGCCTGCATCACAGTACTAGTGCCTTTATTTTCATTTGTGTCTTCATTTCTTCATCTTCATGATTTCCCCCTAGCTTAAAATTCTTTGGTAACCTTCCATGATTTTCAGGTTAAAAGGCTTCTACCCAGCTTGTCACACACAGCCCTGCATAATCTTGTCACATCAAATTTTCTAGATGGATGGCCTGCCACTTCCTCTTCTATATCTTGAATTCCTATTTGCAGTGTCCCAAACAAATTATGCTTCTTTACACCTCTGTGTTGTTAGTTCTCTGCTCTGAACACCTTCCTTCCCCCCTACTCCTCATACATCTCACTAAATCCTTATTAGTCATTCATTCTCTGCTAGGGGTTCATTTCCCAAGTGTCTTCCCTCGCCCCTATAGTTATAATTAGATTTCTTACTTCCACGTTTCCAAAGCATCCTGTACCTTTACATTCACTTACCATACTCTACTGAGAATGTGTTTTTGTTGTTGCTGATTCTAAATTTTTAAGTTACTCTCTTATTTTATCCATCATCATCTTAATCTATATGCTCTCAAGGTGAGTAACTGGGTCTTTTTAATCTTTGTGTCACTGGGTCTTGTAAATTGATTAATATGCAGGTCTTCAGTAAATGTTGAATGAATGAATGAATGAATGAATGAATGAGATTTCTCTAGGCAACATTTGAAAATTATTTTGGAGAATGTTGGGGGATGGTGGACATATTAAGTAGGAAACTTTTCTAAATAGATTATATAGCAGAAAAAAGAAGACTACATTGATATTGAAAGAATTAGCTGAACCAAATAGTACATTATTTACCTCCTCAAGAAGAAAGTAGGAGAAAAGATAAACACTTCACAGTGATCTGCAGTGTAGTTAAATATCAGTGAATGTAGATTCATGAGCCCAAAGCCATTATGCAATATCATTGAAAGCTCACCTTTTTTTCGAACTGCTAGTACACAAGACTCCACAGTTCCCTGGGCAGGACTTTAACTATACATACTTTAGGTAATTAGCTTATAGGATAAAATAATCCACAGAGTATTAAACCTGAAAACTAGTATACAAATGTATATTTGGATGTTTACTGTGGTTGCTGTAGTATAACTCTGACATCTTTTCAGAAAGAAACACTTCCTTCCTTTACCCAATACTACATTCACAGAGGCAAACAATCCCACCATCGTCCTTCACACAATGGGTTATATACCTCTAGCCTCATGAATGGTGACCTCACACTGGGGCTACCTTGTGCAGGCTTTAGTACCTCTCAAGGTCCCCAGCCCCCTTAAATGAATGATTGCTGACGTTCACATGGGGTTCCTAGGTGAAAATGCCCACTGTCTATTGCTTTTTCTCCAAAAGCTATTTAATCCTAATTTATTACTCATCTTGTTCCCTTTCCCCTCTTTGCAATCTCTTCGGGGTATCTGATTTACAGTTACTCCTAATAGTAATTGCTATAATATTATATTACAGAAAATTTAAAATCAGTTAATGTTTTCCATTATAAATAGCACATTTTAATAAAAAAGCATGAATTCACATAAATTTAAAAATCATTGTCTTTTATTCTATATGACCATTAATATTTTAGTATATTTCCTCCCATGTATTTTTATACACACGGTTTTTTCAACCATGAAATATTTTTGTATACAGAATTTTCAGTAAACATTATAAGAAAAACCTTTTGTTTTGTGTTTTTATGAACTTGATAAAAATGCATCTGTTTCCCAATTTATTAACTCTATGTTACAGAGATAAAGCTGTGTGTTCAACACATTGTTTTCTCTTCCTGGTATACAATAAGATTACATTTTAGAGCTCCTGTTACAGTTAGGTTGGGACCTATGTGACTGAATTACAACCAATGGAATGTGGAAAAAATGATGCAAGCCTCTTTTAGGACTTATCCTTAACAGTACTCTGTATGCTCCTTTAGCCTTTTGTTCTTTGTCCTTGAAAGCCACATATTCCAAATACTGTAGCTATTAATTTATGATAGAAGGCGTATGGATTCCTCAGTTCCTGCTTGGAGAAAAGCTGACAAGATGAGCCCTTCAACCCACATTGGATTGTGCCATTAGTTGTGTAAAGCTACTGAAATGTTGGTGTTATTTTTCACTAGGGCATAGCTTAGCCCATCCTGGCTAGTATGCATATTGCTTCTTTTGGTAATTGCTTCAAATCTTTTTTTTTTATTATTATAAATTACAATATGTTATATTTGCATTGAGTTTCGTTCTTTTCTATTTCAAATTATTTTTAGATGGATTTCTAAAGGTAAAAATTTTGATCAAAGGATATAATGTTTACTACATATTTGTAGTTTCTTTTTACCTATTTCTCTCACAGCATTATACATATTTACGTAATAATTGTGAACATGTCTCTTACTTCTATGAGACTGCAAGTTGCTCAAAGGAAGAGCAGTACTTTATTCACTTTTGTATCTCCATTACCTAGCACACTGTTTATAACCTAGTAGGCACTGAAGAACATTTGGAGAAAACATGAAGAAGTGGACATAGATTGTTAAATGACAACTATATTGTAATCATTCCCATGAGTTTGGCATTAGTAATGGCAAATTCTATCTCTAAAACTTAATATACATACCATTTTATTTTTACATATTTTTTGGCCCAATGTAGGCATTAACTTAAGGCTAATGCTTGACTAGCGAACATCTAGGGAAGTAACGAAAGTGTGTCTGAAATTGCAGATGAGGCAGTTCCTTTTTCCCATTGTTATTGTGCCTCTGATCTTAATTTTGGTTGTATCAGTATGTGCTATAAAGTTAGATACTGTATCTATATAATGTAATATAAAAAGCAAAATGTTTTAGATGATTTGAATACATTTCTAAACAATTGGGTTATGCAGTTAATGCATATCAGTTATCTGGCATGTGGTCATAGGTATCCTAAATAAAGGATTTTTTCAATGGTTATATTAATCAATGTTAAAATTTCATTTGAATGGAGGAGTAATGTATTTTATATCTATCACACTGTAATTGTTCTATTGGTTTAGTAATAAAGTATATGCTTATTACATACATTTAGCCACATTATAGGTCAATTTATACTCTTTATGTTCTTTAGATTTTATATATATATATATATATATATGTATGTATGTGACAAACATCAATCACGTTTTTATTTGCCTATAGACAGAGATTACATCTTATCCCTGAGAAAAGACACATCCTCTACATAGATGGGAGGGAAGGACATAGACAGGGGTATAGACAACATACTTGTCTAAGTATGTTTATGAGGAGGCCGTAAGATAGACAGAATCCTAACTTAGTGTGCTCTATTTTCTCCATTTTCTTCCACGAGAGCGGGAGACCACATCTTTGCTGAGTCTTAATGAAATGGCGGCCATCCCATTTGCTGCCCTGTGATCCTTTCCTCCCTTCTCTGGACTTTCCCTCTTTTTGCTCCAGCATTGCCAATGTTTGTCTTCCTAACAGTTTCTTTCATTCTGCCTGTAGACAAGCTCAAGCTCTTTCATAACTCCCTCCAAATATTCCTTCGACTGTCATCTTCTTTCTCACTAACACCCAATCATTCTCGTCATCGAAGTTTTTTAAAAGGAAATCTATAGTGATCACCTCTACTTCCTTGTGCCTCCTCTCTCCTTGAATCACACAGTGACTACATCCTTTGCTGATAGTGTTGGATCTAACATCACCATTGACCTTAGTTGAAAATTCAGTGGGTGTTTGTAAATTGTCATCCTATTCAATCACTCTGCAGCTTCAGACACTAATAAACATTCCTTCTTTCTCAAAACTCTCTCCTACATGGCTTCTGGGACACCACATTCTCCTGATTCACCTAACTCCTAAGTTACCCCTCTATTATTGAATTCTTCTCAGATATTGTTTACCAGATTCTACCCACTTTCTCTGAAGTCACTGCTATAGTTATCCACATTGAATGTAGGTCTCTCAATTTTAGCTGTTGTTTTAAACAAGGTTTGATAATGCAAAAACAGAAAACCAAATACTGCATGTTCTCACTTAGAAGTGGGAGCTAAACATTAAGTACATGTGGACACAAATATGGGAACAACAAACACTGTAAATTCCAAAAGTGGGAGGAAGGGAGAAGGGCAAGGGTTGAAAAACTATATATCTGGTAATACATTCACTACCGGATTCTAGTGATAAAACCATTAGAAGCCCAAATCTCAGCATCATGCAGATATACCCATGTAACAAACCTGCCCATATACCCCCTGAACCTAAAATAATAAAAATTAAAGATAAATTAAAAAGATGAAATTCTAAGAACTATAAAACAAATAGAAATCTGTACTTAAGTAAATAAATTAGGTTCAAGTAGAATGTCATGTATTGAGTATAATTAAAATATTCTGATCTTCTCAGAAATTCATGTTTAGAAATCCCCTCCGTCCTTCCTCTGAACTGACATTTACAGAATGTTTCATTCAATTGTTGCAGAATACACATTCTTCTTATCAGCAAATGTAACATTCCCCAGGCTAGACCATATGCTAGTCTGTAAGACAAATCTTAACAAATTAAAGAAAAGTCAAATCATATCAAGTATCTTCTTCTGACCACAATGAAACAAAACTAGACATTAATAACAAGAGGAACTTGGGAAATGGTTCAAATGCACAGAAATTAAACACCACACTCCTGAATGACCAATAGGTCAATGAAAGAATTAAGAAGGACATTTTAAAAATTCTTGAAATAAATGAAAATGGACACACACATACCAAAACCAATGGGATATAGCAAAAGCAGTACTAACAGCGAAGTATATAGCAGTAAATGCCTACACCAAAAAAGTAGAAAGACTTCAAATTAGCAACCTAACAATGCACTTCAATGAACTAGAAAAGCAAGAACAAACCAAACCCAAAATTAGAAAAGAAGAAATAATGAAGATCAGAGCATAAATAAATAAAATTGAGACAAAAAAATGCAAGACATCAACAAAATAAAAATTACGTTTTTTGAAAAGATAAACCAAGCTGACAAACCACTAGTGAGACTAAAAAAAAGAGAGCAAAATAAATAAATCAGAGACAAAAAAGAAAACACTACACCAAAGGTACAGAAACCAAAACCAAGGAAAGGATCGTTAGAGACTATTATGAACATCTAGGCACCAACAAATTGGAAAACCTATATGAAACGGAAGAATTTCTGGACACTAACAACATACCAAGATAGAACCATGAAGAAATAGAAAACTTGAACAGATGATTAGTAAGTAACAAGATCAAAGCAGTAATAAAAAGTCGCCCATCAAAATAAAAAGCTCAGACATGATAGTTTCCCTGCTGAATTCTATCAAGTATTTAAAGAAGATCAAATATCACTTATTGTTAAATTATTAGGAAAAAAAAGAGGAGGGAATACTTCCAAACTCATTCTAGGAAGGTCAGCATTACCCTGACACCAAAACTAGACAAGAACACAACAATAAAACTACAGATTAGTATCCCTGATAGGCTGGAGACAGTGGCTCACACCTGTAATTCCAGCACTTTGGGAGGCCAAGGTGGGCGAATCACGAGGTCAGGAGTTTGAGAGCAGCCTGAGCAACATGGTAAAACCCCGTCTCTACTAAAAATACAAAAATAGTGGCGGGTACCTGTAATCCCAGCTACTTGGGAGGCTGAGGCAGGAGAATCGCTTGAACCCAGGAGGTGAAGGTTGCAGTGAGCTGAGATCGTGCCACTGCACTCCAGCCTGGGTGACGGAGTGAGATTCTGTCTCAAAAACAAAAACAAAACAAAACAAACAACAACAAAAAACCCAATAAATATAGATGCAAAAATCTTCAACAAAATACTAGCAAACTGAATTCAACAACACATTAAAAAGATCATTCGCCATGATCAAGTGGGATTCATCCCAGAGATGCAAAGATGGTTCAACATATGCAAATCAAAAACCATAATACTCACATTAGTAGAATCAAGAACAAAAACAATATCACAGCATCAATAGATGCTAAAAAGTGTTTGTTAAAATTCAACATCTCTTTTTAATAAAAACTCTCAACAAACTTGGTATGAAGAAACATACCTCAAAACAATAAAGGCCATATGTAATAAAACCACAGTTAACATTATACTAAACACGGAAAAATTGAAAGCATATTCTCTATGATCAGGAACAAGACGAGGACACCAACTTTCACCCATTTTATTCAACATAGTCCTGGAAGTCCTAGACAGAACAATTGGGCAAAAGAAAGAAATACAAGGCATCCAAATTGGAAAGGATGAAGTCAAACTGTCTTTGTTTGTAGACAACACAATCTTACATTTAGAAAAAACTAAAGAGTTCACAAGAAAACTGTTAGAACTGATAAACAAACTTAGTAAATTTAAGCATACAGAAACCAGCGTATGCAAAACAGTAGCATTTCTATATGCCAACAGTGAACAATTTGAAAAAGAGATCAAGAAAGGAATTCCATGTACAACAGCTACAAAAAAACCTGATGAAAGAAATTGAAGAGGACACCAAAAAATTAGAAAAGTATCCCATATTCATGAACTGGAAGAACTAATACTGTTAAAATATCCATACTACCCAAAGTAATCTTCAGATTCAGTGCAATCCCTATCAAATTTTTAATGATATTCTTCATAGAAATAGATGAAACAATCCTAAAATTTGTATGGAGCCACAGAAGACTCTGAAAAGCCCAAGCAATCCTGAACAAAAAGAACAAAGCTTGAGGCATCACACTACCTGATTTCAAAATATACTACAAACTAAAACAGCATGGTATTGGCATACAAACAGAGGTATAGATCAATAGGATGGAATAGAGAAACTAGAAATAAACCCAAACATTTACAGCCAACTCATTTTCGACAAAGATACCAAAAACATATATTGTGTAAAAGACAGTCTCCTTAATAAATAAAAACAAATAAATATATAGTTTTCCTGAGAAAACTATATATCCATATGCAGAAGAATAAAACTAGACTCATATCTCTCACCATATAAAAATCAAATCAAAATAGAAGACAAGTGTGAGTTGGAACTATGAAACTGCTAGAAGGAAACACTAGGAAAATGATGCAGTACATTGATCTGAGCAAATATTCTTTTGATCAGTTCTGACAAGCACAGACAACAAAAGCAAAAATAGGCAAATGGGAGAATATCATGTATAAATGCTTCTCCATAGCAAAAACAAAACACACAAAAAAACAAAAACAAAACAAATGAACAAACAAAAAATCAGAGTGAAGGGACAACCTACAAAATGGGAGAAAATATGTAAACTAGCCATCTAACAAGGTATTAATAACCAAAATATATATCTAACCCTTGAACAACATGCAGATTAGGAGCACTGACTCAACCCTCCACAGTCAAAAATCAGTGTATAACTTTTGAAAACTTAACTACCAATAGCCTATTGTTGACTTTACCAGTAACATAAATCATAGATTAATACATATTTTGTATGTTATATGTTTTATGTACTGTGTTCTTGTAATAAACAAAAGAAAAGGAAGTGTTAGGAAAATTATAAGGCAGAGAAAGTATATTTACTATTAATTTAGTGGAAGTAGATCATCATACAGGTTTTCACCCTCTTCATCTTTACGTTGAATAGGCTGAGGAAGAAGAGGAGGAGGAGGGGTTGGTCTTGCTGTCTCAGTGGTAGAGGAGGTGGAAGAGGTTGAAAAGGTGGAAGGGAATGCAGGAGAGGCAGTCACACTCAGTTGTAACTTTAGGGAAACACATCACAATTTCTGCCTGACATTTTTGCCTTTTCATTTCTCCATCGATGTTTCTATAGGGTCCCAATTCTTTTTCCACTGCTTTGATTTTAATGCTCATGTCAAAGAAGGGTCCATGTTGTTTAAAAAAAAAAAAAAAAAAATCAAAAGCAGTCTTGAGTAATCAAAACCTTTTTGCCAGATTTTCTAATATCAATTTGGTCTTCGCCACTGTTTCTTTTACATCTTTTCCCTCATCTTCTGGCATTTGTTCAGAAGCATTCATTTCCAGCAAGTTGTCTCTTGTGTAGTGTCTATTAGTTCTTGAATTTCTCCAGGATCCATATACTGAAACCCTTCACTCTCCACCTTTTTTGCCATATTGACAATCACTTTCATGATTTCCCTTATTGACTCTGTTATAAATCCTGTGAAGTCATGCAGAACATCTGGACACAGCTTTCTCCAGCAGGAATTTATTGTTTTGGGCTTGGTGGGTTTCATGGCTTTTTCTGTAACAACAATGACATCTTCAATGCTGTAATCCTTCCAGACTTTCATGATGTTGCTTCTATTGGGTTTCCCTTCCAAAGCATTGACATTCATTTCCATAGAGTACCATGTGTAATGAGTCTGAAAAGCCTTTATGACTCCCTGATCTAGATGCTGAATTAGACATACTGTGTTTGAGGGCAGCAAGACAACTCTAAGACTTACTATGTTCAACTCTTGGGGTTCTGGGTGGCAAGTGGCATTGTTTATCAGAAGAATTTTAAAAAGCAATCTCCTACTGGCAAGGAACTTCACTTCCTGACTTCAGGGAAAAAGCATGGATGAAACCAATTAGAATAACAGTTCTCACTGTCCAGGACATCTTGTTGTACAACCAAAAGACTGGCAGCTGGTGTTTGTCTTTTCCCCTCAAGTCTAAGGGTTTAGCACTTTTTTTTTTTTTAAGAGTAAAAATATTTTTTATTTTAAACATAGTTCCCATTTTTCATCTATAAAAAAAAGCAGTTCTGTTATTAGTGCAATAAATTTCAATGCATTAAAAATAACCAAGAAATAGATTCTCCCAGCTCACAGATTGCCTTTTTATTTTGTTGATTGTTTCCTTTGCTGCTCAGAAGCTTTTTTTGCTTGATGTAGTCTCACTTGTTTATTTTTGCTTTTGTTTCCTGAACTTTTGGTGTCATATCCAAAACATCGTGGTGAAGGTCAATGTCAAGAAGTTTTCCCCTTGTTTTCTTCTAGGAATTTTATGGTTTCAAGTCTTACTTTTAAGTCTTTAATCCATTTTGAATTGATTTTGGGTAGGTGTAAGATAAGGGTTCAATTTTATTATTTTGTATGTTGGTATTCAGTTCTCCCAACATCATTAATTAAAGAGGCTATCCTTTCCCCTTTGTGTATTCTTAGTGCCCTTGTTGAAAATTAGTTGACCTTGTATATTTGGGTTTATTTCTCTTTCACTGGTCTATGTGTCTGTCTTTATTTCAGGACCATACAGTTTTGATTATCATAGCTTTATAATTATTCTTTTTAATGCTATTGTAAATGGGATTATTTTGTTGATTTTCCTTTTTGGGTAGGTAGTGGTTGATGTAAGGAAATGCCACTAATTTTCGTATGATGATCTTTGTATCTTGCTATTTTACTGAATTCATTTATTAGTTCTAACAGGGTTTTTTTTTTTTTTTTTTTTTTGGTGTGGAGTCTTTTTTCATAGATAAGGGCAGTCCTTTTTTCATAGATAAGGGCAGTCCTGATTATAAACCCTACTTCATTTGCACAAACAGTAGAGTTAACCTATCCCTTCCTACCTTAAATCCTGGTTCCGTTTTTTTTTTTTTTTCTTACTAATTAATATACCTTGTGGCATTTTTTTTTTTCCAGAATAGTATACTTTTGTCTTCATTAAAACCTTTTCAGACATATATCCTTTCTCCTCAATGATCTTCTTAATCATGTCTAGGAATCATCTGCCTTTTGGTTGGCAGAAGCGGCTTCTCCCATTATCTTGATATTTTAAAAGTCAAACCTCTTTCTAAAATTGTCAAATCACCCTTTGCTGGCATTAAATTCTCCAACTTCTGATCCTTCACCTTCCTCTTGCTTCAAGTTGTCATGTCACGAGTTTGCTTTTTCACAAATCATGTTAGACTTGTTACGTATGGCTTTCTTACAGCAATCTTTCTCCCACATGCAAACGGCATTTTCAACTCACAACACAAAGGCATTTCAAAAAAGCACAAAGATTTTGTGCCTGCTGGTATAGCTGCAGTGATTGCTTCACAAGTTTCCTTTTCTTTTTTCCTTTCCTTTCCTTTCCTGTCTTGTCCTTTCCTTTCCTTTCCTTTCCTTTCCTTTCCTTTCCTTTCCTTTCCTTTCCTTTCCTTTCCTTTCCTTTCCTTTCCTTTCTTTCAATAGTCCTTATGCCAGATTCATTTATCTTGAAATGGTGCCCAACTGCAGCTGCAGACCTTAATCTATGGTACATATCAAGCAAATCAACTTTTCCTTGTAATGCCATGATTCCACTTCTTGAAAGCACTTCCAGTATCACTAGTAGTACTTTGTATGGGTCCCATGGTGTTATTCAAGGTTTAAGGTATTGCATTAAACATGATTTTAAAAATTTAGATAATTTTTACTGTGATATGCAATTTACTAGAGAGTCAGACTGCTTATGTGGAGGTGATTAGTGTCACAGGATATTTTAAGAGGATACTTGCAATACTTGAGCTACCTGCAATAGCCACAGGAGGTAGCTGCACAATTATTACAGTAGTAGAGCGTGTAGTATAGGTAACTTTATGCAATCATGATTTCATACTGCATTTTTATGTTTGTTGACATTTCTCTAGACTGTGAATGGTGCCATGTACAGTCTATAAGTGTTTGTGTACAGTTTGATACATTTTAACATTTTATGATAGGTTTGTGTATATTTTTTGGTTCTTAATGATAAAATAGACTGGTATCTACATATATTTTATGCACTTGTGACATGCCTAAATTACTTTTTTAAAAATATTTCTAGGCTACTTTATTCCCCTCCAAATTTCTTCAAATTGTTGCAAATCGTCAAAAAAAAAATTTCCAATATATTCATTTAAAAAATCCAAATATAAGTGGACCTGTGCAGTTGAAACCCATTTTGTCCAAGGATCAACTACATAAGAAACTCAACATCAACAAATAAATAATCTGACTAAAAGTGGGCAAATGATATGAACAGACATTTCTGAAAAGAAGACATACAAATGGCCAGCAAGTATATGAAAAATACTCAACATCTCTAATCATAAAGGGAATACCAATCAAAACCACAGTGAGATATCCTCTCGATACCAGTTAAAATGGCCATTATCAGAGCTACAAAAAATTAAAAGTGCTGATAAAGAGAAAAGGAAATTCTTATATATCATTTGTAAGAATGCAGCTTAATACAGCTATTATGGAAAACAGTATGGAGGTTCCTCAAAAACACTAAAAACATAAATACCTTATGATCCAGCAATCTCACTTCTAAGTGTGTGTGTGTGTGTGTATGTGTGTGTATATATACATATATATGCATATATATACACAAAAGACAGGAAATAAGTATATTAAAGAGATATCTGCACTTCCATGTTAATTGCAGCACTGTTTATAATAGCCAAGATAGAGAATCAATCTAAGTGCCCATGAACAGATGAATGAATAAGGAAAATGTGGTACATACACACAATGGAATATTATTCAGCCATAAAAGAATGAAATTGTATCATTTGCAGCAACATAGATGTAACTGGAGGCCATTATGCTAAGTAAAATAAGCCAATAACAGAAAGACAAATATGACATGTTCTCACTCATATGTGGGAGCTAAAAAAAAATGGTGGATCTCATGAAGATAGAGATTAAATTGGTGGTTACCAAAGGCCAGGAAAGAGAAGGGGGAGGAATAATTAAGGAGAAAAGAGAAAAGAAATGTGTTTATTACTACTGAACTATATACTTGAAATGCTAAAGATGGTAAATTATATGTGTATATTTTATCTCAATAATTTTTTTTTTTTTTTTTTTACAAATCTGCTGGACACAGAATGGAAAAAAATGATATCTGCATTACCACGTTTATTGCAGCCACTATTCACAATCACCAAGGTATGGAATCAACCTAAGTGTTCATTAATGAATGGATGGATAAAGAAAACATGGTAGATGTATGCAATAAAATGTTATTCAGCCACACAAAAGAATGAAATCAAGTCATTTGCAGCACCATAGGTGGAACTGGAGGTCATTATATTAAGTGAAATAAGCCAGGCACAGAAAGACAAATATCTCATGTTCTCATTTACATATAGGAACTAAAAAATTTGATCTCATGGAGGTAGAGAAGGATGGTTACCAGGGGTTGGGAAAAATAGGGGTGAGGAAGAGATAAGAGAGATTGGATAATGGGGACACAAATACAGTTAGATAGAAGGAATACATTAAAGTATTTGATACCATCATACGGTAAGTATAGTTAACAATAATTTATTGTATATTTAAAAATAGTTAGAAGATTTGGAACTTTCTCAACACAAAGAAATAATAAATAGTTGAGGCGATGAATATCCTAAATGTCCTATTTTGATCATTACTCATTGTATGTTTATGAAAATATTACATACACCCTATAAATATGTACAATTATAATGTATTAATAAAAAATGAAGTGATATATTTTTGTTCCACCAAAATTAATGTCAGTGAAAACAAATCTTATTATATAATATAATATATCAAAGTATAACTTGGACAAGAAAGATGAAAATATTTATCACATTATCTTTTACTGCACTTGGCACGTGGTTGAATAGGATCAGAATACTTCACACTCAGGAGGAAGCCATAAAAAACAAACACCAGGTAATCAGCTCCAACTTTTGTGAGGAAATTTCTTTCCCTAAGAGATGTAATTCAGGCTTAAAATAGTATGAAACCAGAATAAAAATGTAAAAGTAAGAAGGGAGGTAATGTTGTTAGTTCCCACTGTAGTGTGAAATGCGGTGACTTTTGGAAGTTTACTCACAGGACAGATAAAGTTGCCTTGCCTTGGGTGAGTGAATCCACTTCAGACTTAACCAGAATCCTGGGATGGAATAGAAAAAGGAATGTGAACCTTCTTCAAATGCATGCCTGAGAGAACACTGAGAACCTTCCAGATTTTTTCATTTAGAAAGGAGAAAGTGTTGACATCCTGGACAATCTGTTTACTTGATAATGTTTGAACTGCAAAAGGCATGATTAATTTCCTGACCTCACACAGTGCTGATGACATCATCCTTCTGCTTTCACTTTCACTCGTCGGTGATGATAATATAATGGGATTATAATCACCTTGACTTAAAAAAAATGATGTCTTCTTTAATTTCTCAAATTGCCATGATTACCCACAAGCTCTGCAGAAAATTTACTTTTTCAACATCTAAATATGAGAAAACTTGCTAGTCACAGGGACTCTATTAATATTAGGAAGACTACACAATTCCATGCATTAATATTTGAGAGAGTTTCCTGAAGAAATCAGGAATAAAATGGTAGTGCTGATAGGTAAAATTAAACTCATTAATTACTCCTTAAACATTATGAGACCACCAGAGTGGGATTTCTCTAAACGAGACACCTTAAAAATGCCAGTAGAAATGGTGAATGTCAGTGGTTCTTAGTCACAGATATGCTTTAGAGTCCTCAGTGAAGTGTATGTGTCTGTGTGTGTCTGTGTGTGTGCATATATGTGTGTGTGTGTTCACTTTGGCCCCACCTCTGGACATTTTAATTTAACACATCTGGGATAGGACCTGGAACTCTACGTTTTTAAAAAAGTTACACAGGACATTTTGAAGGGCACCTGCATTTGGGAACCACTGGTTTATGCTGGATATACTATACATTGGGCCCTAACTGAAGACTCACAAGTGAGATAAGTGTGAGAGGAAGCAGAGAACATAATTTTCAGGTCATGCGCAACTTTTTTACTGTAGAATATAAAGGGGTATATACAAAATATCATGACTATGACAACAATAAGTGTATCAATTAATCTAACTCACTGGTTCCTCTACTTCCGCTCCACAAACACAAGTGTCATTTTCTAAACTGACTGTAGCACAACTGGATGTGAAAAAAGGCCAAGGCTTTCTGGCAGATAAAACTGGGCCTGTACTACATGGCTGTTAATGAAGCACATCATACGTCTGTCATTGGGGTTCATAATTGTAAGCAGATAAATGTACTCCAGGACATTATGCTAAGTGATATTATTCAAATGTCATCCCCTTAAAATTGACTCTCAAGTATCTTCTCTGAATATTCCTAGCACTTCAGTTGTAGCAATATCAGAAATTCTACCCTCTTCCTTTGAATAAAGGGATTATCAACTTGAAGGACATTATGCAGAATGAAAAATACAGCATGATTTCACTTATATGCAGAATCTTTAAAAATCAAATTTACTGAACCAGAGAGTAGAATGGTGGTTGCCAGGGGTGGGTGGGAGGCAGAGACAGGGATATGTTGGTCCAAATGTACAAAGTTTCAGTTATGTAGGATGAATAAGTTCTAGAGATCTAATGTACAGCATCGTGACTATAGTTAATAATACTGCATTATATAGAAAATTTGCTAAGAGAGTAGATGTTAAGAGTTCTCACCACACACAAGCACAAAAAAGAACATATTAATGAACTTGATTGTAGTAATCATATCACAATGTATATGTATATGAAAACATGCTGCGTATTACATATATATACACAATTTTTATTAAAAAGTAAAAATTAAAAAAAGAAATGCATACTTCTAGACCAATTAATTCAAGATTTCTAGGGATGAGGTCACATCATCTTAAACTGAAAAATAATTTCCCCAACTCTATATACCGCTGCTCTGCACATGTTATTTCTTATTTTAAACCCTTCATTAGCCTTTTCGTGACAAAGTATGAGCTTGACAACCTAGGCCTAGTATTGTGATTAGCCACAATCTGGCTTCACATTTCATTTCAGACTCATATTCTAAACTTTCTTTTAGGTATTCTAAATTCCACCGGAACCGTGTAGCTCATCATTCTGTGAATACGGTTTGCTTTTGTTCATGCTGTGCCCTCCACCTGAAATGTCCTCAGCCTCTATCAACCCAATCTAAGATATTATTCAAATGTAATCTCCTTCTTAAAAGTCACTCTCAGATATCTTCTCTGAAGATTCATAGTGCTTCATTCATAAAGATATCTGAAATTCTACCCCCTTCTTTTGAATGAGGGAATTATTAACTGTTCAAAGGCAGATATGCTTAGAAAGGAAGATGTCATCTCTCATCTAAGAGACTATAACTGCCTCCTAATAGGTCAACCTGTTACAGTAGGTAGTTAATCAGGCATAAGCAGGTCAGGGGAGGACTCCTCGCCACCATCAGGAATGTCAGGCGACCATCAGATGATGGTCGGGTGGTTGTTACATTGTCTCTCTAAAATAATAATTAGTTGCAGCCAGTGGCAGGAAAAGGCAGTTTACCAATAGATAGAATAAACTGAAACAGGTGATCAGCAGGTTTCCAGTAAGATCCCAGGAGTTGGAGAGTGGACACAAGCATACAAAATGACAGAGTTTAACTGGCATAAGACTTTCTAGGAAGATTCAGCTGGTAAGGGAAGAATGCCTCAAGTGAGCATGCGTACGAATACAGTAAACACATTGCGCATGCTCCCCTCCCAAGCGCTGGCAGGCCACTGCGCATGTGGATAGCCCACCCCAAGGCAAGAATAGGAGAGAAGGTACACAAGACCTTGGAAGTATGGCAAGGTATAAAACCCCAAGTCAAAAGTCAAACTGTGCCCTGATCTCTCAGATTGCCTGCTTGGCTCTCTTCCAACTGTACTTGACTTCCTCTCGTTCCTGCTCTAAAGCTTTTGAATAAACTTTCACTCCTGCTCTAAAACTTCCCTTGGTCTCTCACTCTGCCTAGTGCCCCTCAGTCTAATTCTATCTTCTGAAAAGGCAAGAATTGAGGTTGCTGGAGACCCATACGAACCCAACAGTCATTTTTGCCTCTTTCTGACCTGTTTTTCACCAGAATGATTTATTAAAATGTAAATATGATGCCACCACCCATCCCAGTGAAAACATTTCATCTTCTCCCCAATGCTCTGAAGATAAAGACCACAATGTAAATACCATGAGAGACGTGGAAATGAGGAGAGGTAAAGAAATGCAGTAGGAAAATGTCAATTCCCCTACTTCATGATTGTGCTGACTCTAGGCTCTTCAGTTCAATAATTTTCTCTGCATTTGCCCTTTTGAATCATATCAGCACAGCAAGGTTCCAAATGCAAGGATTCATACATGAATGTTATTCTAAAAAAGTCTTCAATGTATTCTACAATGTCTCTAAGATTCTGACAGAGAAAAATTAGATAGCAGAAAGACAGCTGTGAGATCCTGGGGTGGAAGGTCTAATTACCAGCATATTATATGGTCAAACAAAAATTCTCTTTGAAATAACAAAGTCTAATCATTTCCCTTGCCTGTCTGCTATTTTTCTATTGCATCATCTGTGTGGGAACATAGTGACCCACAGGAAAGTTCCCAACACATTCTGACTTCACCCAGGTGATGAAGCAAAAATGTAGTTTAAAAAAATAAATAACAGGCTTTAAAAATATTCTTCTTAACAATTTGTTTTTGGTTTCTGGTAGAAGCTGAATTAGAGTATTAAAAAATTATATGGACAATTAATGCTTTATTTTTACCCTGACCATTTCCTAAGCCTCTGTTTCGTCTCTAAATAGGTATTTTTATTGTAAAAAAAAAAAATAATAAATAAACATATTTCTTAATAAGTTTTATCTTTTTTTAATTTTTTTTTAACTTTTTAGAGACAGAATCCGGTTCTGTCACCCAGGCTGGAGTGCAGTGGTACAATCATAGCTCACTATAGCCTCAACCTCCTGATCTCAAGTCATCATCCTGCCTCAGCCTCCTCAGTAGCTAATTTTAGTCCCACCACGCCTGTCTAATTTGTGTATTATTATGATTATTTTTCATAGAGACAGGGGTCTTGCTGTGTAACCCAGGCTGGTCTTGAACTCCTGACCTCAAGCTATCCTCCCACCTCAGTTTTCCAGTGTTAAGATTATAGGTGTGAGCCACAGGGCCTGGCCACTTTTATCTTTCAAGAGGAATTTGCCAGGTGCACTGGCTCATGCCTATAATCCCCGCACTTTGGGAGGCCGAGGCGGGTGGATCACCTGAGGTCAGGAGTTCAAGACCAGTCTGGCCAACATGGTGAAATCTTGTCTCTACTAAAAATACAAAAATTAGCTGGGCATGGTGGTGGGCGCCTGTAATCCCAGCTACTCTGGAGGTTGGGGCAAGAGAATGTCTTGATCCTGGGAGACAGAGGTTGCAGTGAACCAAGATCGTGCCACTGCACTCTAGCCTGGGCTACTGAGTGAGACACTGTCTCAAAAAAAAAAAAAAGAGGAATTTTAGGTTTACAGAAAAGTTTAACAGAAAGCAGGGAGAGTTCCTATACATCATCTCTCCTCATTGCACACAGTTTCTTCTGTTATTAATATCTTGTGTTAGTCTGGTATATTTGTTACAATTGAACCAATATTGATACATTATTACTGATTAAAGTCCATAGATTACATTAGAGCACAAAGTTTATGTTGTACGTTGTACAGTTCTATGGCTTTTGACATATGTATAACTTTTTGTATCCACAATTACAGTATCATACAGAATAGTTTCATAGCCCTAAAAATCACCTGTGTTCTACTTATTCATCTCTTCCTCCCTCCTCCTGAACAGGGCTGGAAACAACTAAATTATTTTTACCATATTTTTATTTGTACCTTTTTCAGAATGTCATATAGTCCATTTCCTTTGGAGAACTTTTAACATTATTTTCAGTGCATCTCTACTAGTGACAATTTTCCTGAATTTTTGTTTGTCTGAAAAAGTCTTTATTTATCCTTCATGTTTGAAAAACAATTTTATTGGATATAGGATGCAGTGGCACAATCTCAGCTCACTGCAAGCTCCACCTCCCGGGTTTACGCCATTCTCCTGCCTCAGCCTCCCGAGTAGCTGGGACTACAGGCACCCGCCACCTCGCCTGGCTAGTTTTTTGTATTTTTTAGTAGAGACGGGGTTTCACCATGTTAGCCAGGATGGTCTCGATCTTCTGACCTCGTGATCCTCCCGTCTCGGCCTCCCAAAGTGCTGGGATTACAGGCTTGAGCCACCGCGCCCGGCCTGTGGTGGGCTTTCTTTTACTTTCAATACTTTAAAAATTTCACTCCACTCTCTTCTTGCTTACGTGTTTTTTGAAGGGATGTCTGATGTATTTCTTATTCTTCTGTAGGTAATGTGTTTTCTTTCTGGCTTCTTTCAATTTTTTAATAATTTATTTTATTTTTATTTATTTATTTATTTTTGGTCTTTATTTTTTGGAACTTCCAATATGATGTGTCTAGGTATAAGCTTTTTGGTATTTGTCCTTCTTGGTATCCTCGGAACTTCCTGCATCTGTGGTTTGGTGTCCATCATAAATTTTGGAAAAATTTAAGCCATTGCTTTCTCAAATATTTCTTCTATCCCCTTCTTTTTTTTTCTCCTTCTGGTATTATGATCTCTAGATATTTTAAGATAAAATTGTTTGAGGATCAGAATTAATAGTAATTTTGATAAAATTTCTTTTGTTTACCTTCTCTTCTTCCTACCTACTCTCCCGTTTGTTATTTGTTTCTATATAAAAATATGATATTTTAATTTATTTTAATTTTCCTTTAAAATGAAATTCTACAACACTATTTTGCAGAAGTGGTTAAATGGAGGAAATGTTAGGCTTGTGGTTGAGAGACTCAGAATTGTTCAATGCTATGCAACTAGGAGAAAAGAATGAAGTGAGATTTCAATTACATGTGGAATTAGAGTTTTAGATTAGATTGGAATGAATCCTTAATAACTGAACGTGACTTGAAAGTTAAGGATTCTGCCAAATATGTCAGATATTATCTAAAAGATACATGTCTAAAAGCAGATAGTGAGGGAATTCCATATTTACTGCCCACCAAGTTGAAGCTGATCAATATTGGCTATATTAAAACCAGAAGAAAATGATCTTGAGATGAAGGCATTAATAGGGATAAAGTGAAATATTATGTAATGATAAAATTAAACATCGACGAACTAAAAGTAATTATCCTGAACCCACATGCATCCAAAAAAGCCTCAACACACATAAAGTGAGAATTGATTGAATTACAAAAATTATTAATGAAATTAATAGAGGGAAATTATTTTACACTTCTCCAGTAAACCACTGATCAACTTTCAGCAACACAATTTACAAGCTAGATATAAATTCCTTACCCAAGGAGTAGAGATTACACATACTTTTATAATTAGATTGATGGTTTATAAAACTTAACCACATACTGATCTACAAAGGAAGTTTTTATTAATTCCATACATTCTTTGACCAGTATGCAATAAAATTAGAAATCAATAACAAAAAGCCAAAAGATGGTGTTAAAATCAATCACAAGAAACAATGTTTTAAAAAATTAACACTTCTAAATAATGTATACATTAAGAATAGGCAATCACAGTGAATTAAAAAACATTTGGATGCTAAATATCAGTGAGAACATTTCTCATCAAACTTGTGAGATATCCTTAAGATAGCATTTGAAAAGGAAATAGTCCCAAAAGCATATATTAGAAAACAGTAAAAATTTATAAACAGTTTAACTCATAAAAATAGGAAAAAGAACTATAGAATTAAAACAGTAGAAAGGAGAAAATAAGGATAAAAGGAAAATAATTCAATAGACAACAAATAAACAATAGAGATGATCAAGAAAAAGGCTGATACTTTGAACAAACAGAACAAACAAACCTCAAAAGGCAAAAATCTAGGAATGAGGAGGGTAACATGACCACACATATCAATAATCTTAAAAATGTAATATAACAAATATTTTATGCAACTAATTTTGAAAATATGGGTAAAGCCAATTTATAGGAAATATAATTTAATACATTTGACTAAAGAAGAACCACAAAACCTTAATGGCAGAACAGTCTTCAAAGACATATTTAGTCCATTTGACTTAAAAAAGGAATTCCAAAAATACAACAGCTTGACATAAACCTCTCCCTGAAATAAGGTTCAGAAGCTTTTTTTTTCATTTTTTTTATTATTATTATACTTTAAGTTCTAGGGTACATGTGCATAATGTGCAGGTTTGTTACATATGTATACTTGTGCCATGTTGGTGCGCTGCACCCATCAACTCGTCAGCACCCATCAACTCATCAGCACCCATCAACTCGTCATTTACATCAGGTATAACTCCCAATGCAATCCCTCCCTGCTCCCCCCTCCCCATGATAGGCCCCGGTGTGTGATGTTCCCCTTCCCGAGTCCAAGTGATCTCATTGTTCAGTTCCCACCTATGAGTGAGAACATGCGGTGTTTGGTTTTCTGTTCTTGCGATAGTTTGCTAAGAATGATGGTTTCCAGCTGCATCCATGTCCCTACAAAGGACACAAACTCATCCTTTTTTATGGCTGCATAGTATTCCATGGTGCATCTGTACCACATTTTCTTAATCCAGTCTGTCACTGATGGACATTTGGGTTGATTCCAAGTCTTTGCTATTGTGAATAGTGCTGCAATAAACATACGTGTGCATGTGTCTTTATAGCAGCATGATTTATAATCCTTTGGGAATATACCCAGTAATGGGATGGCTGGGTCATATGGTAAATCTAGTTCTACATCCTTGAGGAATCGCCATACTGCTTTCCATAATGGTTGAACTAGTTTACAATTCCACCAACAGTGTAAAAGTGTTCCTATTTCTCCACATCCTCTCCAGCACCTGTTGTTTCCTGACTTTTGAATGATCGCCATTCTAACTGGTGTGAGATGGTATCTCATTGTGGTTTTGATTTGCATTTCTCTGATGGCCAGTGATGATGAACATTTTTTCATGTGTCTGTTGGCTGTATGAATATCTTCTTTTGAGAAATGTCTGTTCATATCCTTTGCCCACTTTTTGATGGGGTTGTTTGTTTTTTTCTTGTAAATTTGTTTGAGTTCTTTGTAGGTTCTGGATATTAGCCCTTTGTCAGATGAGTAGATTGCAAGAATTTTCTCCCATTCTGTAGGTTGCCTGTTCACTCTGATGGTAGTTTCTTTCGCTGTGCAGAAGCTCTTTAGTTTAATGAGATCCCATTTGTCAATTTTGGCTTTTGCTGCCGTTGCTTTTGGTGTTTTAGACATGAAGTCTCTGCCCATGCCTATGTCCTGAATGGTACTACCTAGGTTTTCTTCTAGGATTTTTATGGCATTAGGTCTAACATTGAAGTCTCTAATCCATCTTGAATTAATTTTCGTATAAGGAGTAAGGAAAGGATCCAGTTTCAGCTTTCTACTTATGGCTAGCCAATTTTCCCAGCACCATTTATTAAATAGGGAATCCTTTCCCCATTTCTTGTTTCTCTCAGGTTTGTCAAAGATCAGATGGCTGTAGATGTGTGGTATTATTTCTGAGGACCCTATTCTGTTCCATTGGTCTATATCTCTGTTTTGGTACCAGTACCATGCTGTTTTGGTTACTGTAGCCTTGTAGTATAGTTTGAAGTCAGGTAGCGTGATGCCTCCAGCTTTGTTCTTTTGACTTAGGATTGTCTTGGAGATGCGGGCTCTTTTTTGGTTCCATATGAACTTTAAAGCAGTTTTTTCCAATTCTGTGAAGAAACTCATTGGTAGCTTGATGGGGATGGCATTGAATCTATAAATTACCTTGGGCAGTATGGCCATTTTCACGATATTGATTCTTCCTATCCATGAGCATGGTATGTTCTTCCATTTCTTTGTGTCCTCTTTTATTTCACTGAGCAGTGGTTTGTAGTTCTCCTCGAACAGGTCCTTTACATCCCTTGTAAGTTGGATTCCTAGATATTTTATTCTCTTTGAAGCGATTGTGAATGGAAGTTCATTCATGATTTGGCTCTCTGTTTGTCTGTTACTGGTGTATAAGAATGCTTGTGATTTTTGTACATTAATTTTGTATCCTGAGACTTTGCTGAAGTTGCTTATCAGCTTAAGGAGATTTTGGGCTGAGACAATGGGGTTTTCTAAATATACAATCATGTCATCTGCAAAGAGGGACAATTTGACTTCTTCTTTTCCTAACTGAATCCCCTTGATTTCTTTCTCTTGCCTGATTGCCCTAGCCAGAACTTCCAACACTATGTTGAATGGGAGTGGTGAGAGAGGGCATCCCTGTCTTGTGCCAGTTTTCAAAGGGAATTTTTCCAGTTTTTGCCCATTCAGTATGATATTGGCTGTGGGTTTGTCATAAATAGCTCTTATTATTTTGCGGTACGTTCCATCAATACCAAATTTATTGAGCGTTTTTAGAATGAAGGGTTGTTGAATTTTGTCGAAAGCCTTTTCTGCATCTATTGAGATAATGATGTGGTTCTTGTCTTTGGTTCTGTTTATATGTTGGATTATGTTTATTGATTTGCGAACGTTGAACCAGCCTTGCATCCCAGGGATGAAGCCCACTTGATCATAGTGGATAAGCTTTTTGATGTGCTGCTGAATCCGGTTTGCCAGTATTTTATTGAGGATTTTTGCATCGATGTTCATCAGGGATATTGGTCTCAAATTCTCTTTTTTTGTTGTGTCTCTGCCAGGCTTTGGTATCAGGATGATGTTGGCCTCATAAAATGAGTTAGGGAGGATTCCCTCTTTTTCTATTGATTGGAATAGTTTCAGAAGGAATGGTACCAGCTCCTTCTTGTACCTCTGGTAGAATTCAGCTGTGAATCCATCTGGTCCTGGACTTTTTTTAGTTGGTAGGTGATTAATTATTGCCTCAATTTCAGAGCCTGCTATTGGTCTATTCAGGGATTCAACTTCTTCCTGGTTTAGTCTTGGAAGGGTGTAAGTGTCCAGGAAATTATCCATTTCTTCTAGATTTTCTAGTTTATTTGCATAGAGGTGTTTATAGTATTCTCTGATGGTAGTTTGTATTTCTGTGGGGTTGGTGGTGATATCCCCTTTATCATTTTTTATTGTGTCTATTTGATTCTTCTCTCTTTTCTTCTTTATTAGTCTTGCTAGTGGTCTGTCAATTTTGTTGATCTTTTCAAAAAACCAACTCCTGGATTCATTGATTTTTTGGAGGGTTTTTTGTGTCTCTATCTCCTTCAGTTCTGCTCTGATCTTAGTTATTTCTTGCCTTCTGCTAGCTTTCGAATGTGTTTGCTCTTGCTTCTCTAGTTCTTTTAATTGTGATGTTACAGTGTCAATTTTAGATCTTTCCTGCTTTCTCTTGTGGGCATTTAGTGCTATAAATTTCCCTCTACACACTGCTTTAAATGTGTCCCAGAGATTCTGGTATGTTGTATCTTTGTTCTCATTGGTTTCAAAGAACATCTTTATTTCTGCCTTCATTTTGTTATGTACCCAGTAGTCATTCAGGACCAGGTTGTTCAGTTTCCATGTAATTGAGCCGTTTTGATTGAGTTTCTGAGTCCTGAGTTCTAGTTTGATTGCACTGTGGTCTGAGAGACAGTTTGTTATAATTTCTGTTCTTGTACATTTGCTGAGGAGTGCTTTACTTCCAATTACGTGGTCAATTTTGGAATAAGTGCGATGTGGTGCTGAGAAGAATGTATATTCTGTTGATTTGGGGTGGAGAGTTCTATAGATGTCTATTAGGTCTGCTTGCTGCAGAGATGAGTTCAATTCCTGGATATCCTTGTTAACTTTCTGTCTCGTTGATCTGTCTAATGTTGAGAGTGGAGTGTTGAAGTCTCCCATTATTATTGTATGGGAGTCTAAGTCTCTTTGTAAGTCTCTAAAGACTTGCTTTATGAATCTGGGTGCTCTTGTATTGGGTGCATATATATTTAGGATAGTTAGCTCTTCCTGTTGAATTGATCCCTTTACCATTATGTAATGGCCTTCTTTGTCTCTTTTGATCTTTGATGGTTTAAAGTCTATTTTATCAGAGACTAGTATTGCAACCCCTGCTTTTTTTTGTTCTCCATTTGCTTGGTAAATCTTCCTCCATCCCTTTATTTTGAGCCTATGTATGTCTCTGCATGTGAGATGGTTCTCCTGAATACAGCAGACTGATGGGTCTTGACTCTTTTTTTTTTTTTTTTTTTTTTTTTGAGACGGAGTCTTGCTCTGTCGCCCAGGCTGGAGTGCAGTGGCCAGATCTCGGCTCACTGCAAGCTCCGCCTCCCGGGTTCACGCCATTCTCCTGCCTCAGCCTCCCGAGTAGCTGGGACTACAGGCACCGGCCACCTCGCCCGGCTAGTTTTTTGTAATATTTAGTAGAGACGGGGTTTCACCGTGTTAGCCAGGATGGTCTCGATCTCCTGACCTCGTGATCCACCCATCTCTGCCTCCCAAAGTGCTGGGATTACAGGCTTGAGCCACCGCGCCCGGCCAGGGTCTTGACTCTTTATCCAGTTTGCCAGTCTGTGTCTTTTAATTGGAGCATTTAGTCCATTTACATTTAAGGTTAAGATTGTTATGTGTGAACTTGATCCTGCCATTATGATAGTAACTGGTTATTTTGCTCATTAGTTGTTGCAGTTTCTTCCTAGCCTCGATGGTCTTTACATTTTGGCATGTTTTTGCAATGGCTGGTACTGGTTGTTCCTTTCCATGTTCCTTTCCATGTACCAGCTGGTACTGGTGCTTCCTTCAGGGTCTCTTGTAAGGCAGGCCTGGTGGTGACAAAATCTCTAAGCATTTGCTTATTTGTAAAGGATTTTATTTCTCCTTCACTTATGAAACTTAGTTTGGCTGGATATGAAATTCTGGGTTGAAAATTCTTTTCTTGAAGAATGTTGAATATTGGCCCCCACTCTCTTCTGGCTTGTAGAGTTTCTGCCGAGAGACCTGCTGTTAGTCTGATGGGCTTCCCTTTGTGGGTAACCCGACCTTTCTCTCTGGCTGCCCTTAAGATTTTTTCCTTCATTTCCACTTTGGTGAATCTGGCAATTATGTGTCTTGTAGTTGCTCTTCTCGAGGAGTATCTTTGTGGTGTTCTCTGTATTTCCTGGATTTGAATGTTGGCCTGCCCTACTAGGTTGGGGAAGTTCTCCTGGATGATATCCTGAAGAGTGTTTTCCAACTTGGTTCCATTTTCCCCCTCACTTTCAGGCACCCCAATCAGACGTAGATTTGGTCTTTTTACATAATCCCATACTTCTTGCAGGCTTTGTTCATTTCTTTTTCTTCTTTTTTCTTTTGGTTTCTCTTCTCGCTTCATTTCGTTCATTTGATCCTGAATCGCTGATACTCTTTCTTCCAGTTGATCCAGTCGGTTACTGAAGCTTGTGCATTTGTCACGTATTTCTCGTGTCATGGTTTTCATCTCTTTCATTTCGTTTATGACCTTCTCTGCATTAATTACTCTAGCTATCAATTCTTCCACTTTTTTTTCAAGATTTTTAGTTTCTTTGCGCTGGGTATGTAATTCCTCCTTTAGCTCTGAGAAGTTTGATGGACTGAAGCCTTCTTCTCTCATCTCATCAAAGTCATTCTCTGTCCAGCTTTGATCCGTTGCTGGCGATGAGCTGCGCTCCTTTGCCGGGGGAGATGTGCTCTTATTTTTTGAATTTCCAGCTTTTCTGCCCTGCTTTTTCCCCATCTTTGTGGTTTTATCTGCCTCTGGTCTTTGACGATGGTGACGTACTGATGGGGTTTTGGTGTAGGTGTCCTTCCTGTTTGATAGTTTTCCTTCTAACAGTCAGGACCCTCAGCTGTAGGTCTGTTGGAGATTGCTTGAGGTCTACTCCAGACCCTGTTTGCCTAGGTATCAGCAGCAGAGGCTGCAGAAGATAGAATATTGCTGAACAGTGAGTGTACCTGTCTTATTCTTGCTTTGGAAGCTTCCTCTCAGGGGTGTACTCCACCCTGTGAGGTGTGGGGTGTCAGACTGCCCCTAGGTGGGGATGTCTCCCAGTTAGGCTACTCAGGGGTCAGGGACCCACTTGAACAGGCAGTCTGTCCCTTCTCAGATCTCAACCTCCGTGTTGGGAGATCCACTGCTCTCTTCAAAGCTGTCAGACAGAGTCATTTGCATCTGCAGAGGTTTCTGCTGCTTTTGTTGTTGTTTAGCTGTACCCTGTCCCCAGAGGTGGAGTCTACAGAGACAGGCAGGTTTCCTTGAGCTGCTGTGAGCTCCACCCAGTTCGAGCTTCCCAGCAGCTTTGTTTACCTACTTAAGCCTTAGCAATGGTGGGCGCCCCTCCCCAAGCCTCGCTGCTGCCTTGAGGTTAGATCACAGACTGCTGTGCTAGCAATGAGGAAGGCTCCGTGTGGGCGTAGGGCCCTCCCGGCCAGGTGTGGGATATAATCTCCTGATGTGCCTGTTTGCTTAAAGCGCAGTATTGGGGTGGGAGTTACCCAATTTTCCAGGTGTTGTGTGTCTCAGTTCCCCTGGCTAGGAAAAGGGATTCCCTTCCCCCTTATGCTTCGCAGGTGAGGCGATGCCTCGCCTTGCTTCAGCTCTTGCTGGTCGGGCTGCAGCAGCTGACCAGCACCGATTGTCCGGCATTCCCTAGTGAGATGAACCCAATACCTCAGTTGAAAATGCAGAAATCACCGGTCTTCTGTGTCGCTTGCGCTGGGAGTTGGAGACTTGGTTCAGAAGCTTTATAGGCATGTTTTGCCAAATCTTTATAACTTAAAAAACTGAAAATTTTTACTTATACAACCTCTTTCAGCAAACAAAAATGAAAAGCCTTGACAAAATACATTAAATCAAGGATACTTGAACAAAAAAAATTATAATGCATTCTAACTTATAATGTGGATATTCAAAAGTTCTAAATAAAATATTAGCAAAATAAAGAACTATTTGTATACAAATAATACATTGATACCCAGTAGTATTTAATTTATGGAATACAAAGATGGCTCAACATTGGAAAACTTATATTAATATCATCATATTAACTGATTAAAGGAGGAAAGTATATGATCATGTTAATATATGCAAGAAACAAAAAGATTAAAAAGTTCAATTTATTTATGACAATAACTAGAATTGGCAAGGAATACTCTTAACTCATAAAAAATATTTCCCCCAAGTGAACAAATATTTTACTTAAAAAAATAAATTTTGGAAGCATTTCCATTAAAATCAGGGTGCTAGCTATTTTCTTTTTGCACGTATGGATCCTCTCTCTACCCTTTTCCACTTGGCCCTGTCCCCAGAAATCTGGCCTGTAGAGTTTACATCTATGGACTCTCTTGCCCACTGTTTTCCAACTGCCATCAGACATTGAGGAACCCCATATCTCAGAGAGGAAAGAGAATCAAGATAAAGTATTTATTCCTGTTTCCTGCCATGTGAAGTCACCCAAGCTGATTCTGTCCCTTAATATAGGTCATTACTCTTCTCAATGTGACCTGCTTTACATGACAAATTTTTTAACCTTTATCAAGTTATCTATCCATGAACATATATGTGTGTGTGTATGTGTGTGTATATACATATATATAGTGTGTATGTGTGTGTATATGTGTATGTGCACATATATATGTGTGTGTGTATATATATACAGAGAGAGAGAACCTCAGTACTTTTCTCATTTACATTAATTTCAGAGATGGTATATTTTGTGAAAAATTTCAAACACAGAAGTATATGAAAGAAAAGTATACATACACATGATTTTTAAAAATATGAATATTCCATGTACATATATATAATTTGTTTTATAGCTTATTTGTCACAAGTCATAGACACCATGTGGTGTCAATAAACAGAGACTGATGTTATTATGTTTTAACAGCTGAATGGGTATTCTAATGTACGAACTCCCATAATTTATATAATCACTTTTTAAATTGAGGGGCATTTACATGGTGTCTAATTTATCACTGTTCAAAGTAATGTCAACTAGATATTCTCATGTGTATACATATCCTTAGATGTATTTTAAAAGAGTTGAAATTGTGTAGTCACAGTATATGCATATTTATAAATTTGCTAGAGATTGCAAAGTTGCCTTGCTGAAATATGCTATAATGAGAGAAGAGGAGTACCTATTTCTCCACATTCAAATACACTTCCACTTATCTAGTTTATCAAATTTTTCAAGTTTTCCCTTCACATCTTCTCAAGTAAAACTCTATTGAGATCTTAATTATAATGCCACTGAATTAATAGATTTATCTGGGGGCGAAGTGACATCTTTAGAATACTGAGATTTCTCTACCAGAAATATAGTATATCTCCATTTATTCCAACCTTCTTCATGTCTGTCATTAAGTTTTATATTTTTCATAAGAACTAAGGGAGGATGTATCTGACTATATAAAGCTAGAAGATTAAGTGTTGCTCAGATGCCACTCTGCTGACCCCCTTTTCTCCCTAAAATGTTGTAAGGAAACACATCATCAATAATTAGAGCAAATGGAAATCAAGATACCTGTTAGGTAGTAGCTGGGTTAATACTGAGCATTTCTTTGCAAAACTATGATAAAACCAGGCCAGATATATGGTTTTAACCCCAGCCTTAAGTAGGACTTCCACCTTACCTTGAGCCTGAAACCAAACTTATTCAGCTTTTAACTTATATTTATGGGGCATTGTTCTACTAGGCATTAGGGATACAGCAGATAAAAAGGAAGGGGAGAGGGGTAAAAAAAATCTTTATCCTCATGGAGCTTATATTTGAGGATTGAAATGTGTGCCCTTATTTCCCTGTGTCTATCAGTGAGGTACAGGAAGCCAAAGCAATGACAGCATACTCAACTTCACACATGGAATGAAAAGTAGGAACAAAAAAGGCCTTAACCCACGGTGGCCATGCCCACTAGCAGTAACAAACAAATCAAAGGACTCCCTTTAGAGCAGGGAGTTACCTGCTTCTGCTCCTATACACACACCCACACACACACGTATAATTTAAAGTGTACATATGTATGATATAAATAGTAGGCATATCTCATTTACTGAATGTTTGTTATATTCTAGGGACCCTACTAAGTACATTGCACACATTACCTAATTTAATCTTCAGAAAAAATTTACTTTTCTTTTATAGATGAAGAAACTGAGACTCAGAGCAATTAAACAATTTGGCAAAGCTTTTATTGTTAACAGAACAGGAAGTCACACTCACTCACTCATCAAATGTTACGTCCTTTCTTCCCTGACACTCTGCCCCTAATAGTTCATCCATTATTTTGTAATCTTTTATTGAGAGTCATTACTGTTTATATAGGGTGTCAGACACTGGAGATGAAAATGATGAATAAAATAGTCTCTGCTCTTGGGGAGCTGTCACATTGATGAGAAGTGATACACAAACAAAAATTATAATGTGGTCTGTTAAGTACAATGATAGGATCATGCACTAAATGTCCCATGGAAGCTTCTGGAATTAGGGAAAAGGCTTCCTTCTTGCTCACCTCCTTTCCTTTATTTTGATCCTGAGCTTGTGAAAATTCACAAACTGTAGGGGAGGGGGAGATTGATACGTCTGTCAGGTGGTAAACATGAAAGTGACAGTATTTTAGTTACTTTAGTCAGTCGGAAGAAAAAAATCTTTTCTTCTCAATTAAGCAATAATAAATCTATGATCAACGCCAGGTCTTGCAATTGACTCATTTAATATGTGTTGAGTGCTTAACATGTGCTAAGAACTGTTCTTAATGCTTGGGACATATCAGTGAACTTATGATCTGGTGGACAGAGAAAAACAGAAAATAAACAATAAAAACAAACAAATAATATAGCATGCTATTAGGTGATAAGGAATATACGAAAAAGAGAACAAAAGTAAAAGCAGAACAGGTAAGGGGGACCACAAGTGCTGGAAGGGGAGTGCTAGGTGGTTGCAATTGTTAATAGGATAGTTACTGAAAAATGCCATTTTAACAAATCCTTAGAGGAGGTAAGAAAGTTTGCTAAGCAGTTGGAGGGAACGGCCTTCCAGGCAAAAACGGTCAGGGTAAAAGTCCTTATCCTGGAAAATGACTGGATTTGTTAGAGGAACAGAAATGAGGACAATGTCATCACAGCGGAGCAAGTGAGAGTAACCCAGAATGGCCACAAGGAACCACATAGTCTAACACCTTCTAGACTGTTTTGAGGACTTTGGTCTGTATTCTGAGTGAAATGAGGAGATAACGCAGTGTGATCTGAAGGAAAACCAAGTAGAAGGCTATTGGCAATAATTCAGGCAACAGATTATGGTAGATTGGACCCAGATAATATTATGGTGTGATGGGAAGTGGCCACATCCTGGATATATTTTGGAGGAGGAGGCAACAAGATTTCCTGATTGATTGAAAGTGGGATGTAAAAGAGAAAGAATAAACAAGGATGACTCCTTTGTTTTTGGCTTCAGCCACTAGAGGAATAGTGATATTTCAACAAATTTGGGGATGGCTGAAGGCGGAACAAGTTTGGGGAGAAGAGGCATTGAGTTTGAAATATCTGTTAGCCACCTAAAAAGAGATGATGAGTGAATATATGAGTCTGAAGTTCAAGAGAGAGGTCAGGGTTTGAGATGTGTGTTTGGGAGTGGATAGCATATGGATAGTATTTAAAGGAATGAGACTAGATTGGATCACTGAGAAATAACCATGTTTAAGTTATGGCCAAATCCATTTAAGTAAATTGAACAGGATGAGACCAAAACATTTGAACCATTTTGTTTACCATGACCCTGTAGGCACAGAATAGAACTTAGGAAAAATTTTTCTCATAATGGACAAAGTTCTCCTATGAATTTTCATAAACAGGTCCAGTCCTTAGATATATATTTAAAAGACCATTTCTCTTACTAGGTTAAAATATGGTGTTAATGAATCTGACATCTGGTCCTTATATAGTCCAGTTTGTTTCCTTTCATAGGGACAATTTTCCAGATGTGGAGTAAAATGTTCTGATACCATACGCTGTGTTCCTCTTTCTAGCCAGCTTTATAAATGTGTGCTATTAGTTACAAGGAGTACAAGGAGGAGGGATAGAGTTGTTTCACTGGCAACTCTGAGTAATCTTGCCTAAGCAGAAGCTCATTTATCGGTAGTACCATTTCACAAGGCCAACTGGAAAACGGAAATAATTATAATCATGATTACTAAATTATGCAAATATTTCTTAAATAAAAAGTAGTTTGGAACCTGAATTATTTAGATAATTTTGTGTTGTGTGCATACACCCTACTTTTCTTTAAGCCAAAAAAATCTATATTTTACTGTGTATATTTTAAAGTAGTATATCCACATCTTAAACAGATAAAATATATGTAAATTACTTTTCCTGAGTTTCTCATTTTCTAAAATAAACATTTCAAGAATGTATTTTCTGATAATATGTGAAAACATGTGAGTGCAACAGAGTCTCTTAAAAGTTTTTCGTGATACAAATCTGGTCGAGTTCTTCCCATGTTTTGTATTAGTTTTTTTTTTTTTTTAAGGTCATTTGTAAATAGTTTAGGATTCATTAGGTATTTTTCAACTCCTTGCTTAGACATAACTCAACATTCCCAGACAAGCATTTTGTTTTGCCAGTTACCATTTCTTCTCTAAAATAAAATCATGATTTACTGAAGCTGAGCACTGATGAGAGAGAAGGGATATGTTTTCTTCCCATCTTTGCCCATTTCCTCTATGTTTAAAAAGGAATCCTCTATTCTTCAAGCTTCAAAAGGGAGGTATAGGAATGAAGACTGCTGCTGCTTCCTCTCCATCTCCCACACTGACCCCTCCCACTAGAAGATGAATAGCTAATTTGATTGTTCATTCATCGGCATTCTGTGGGCCACATTATAAGGAAGTGGGGTTACTGTCACATAAAGGTTAGAAACAGGTTCCACTCTGTCTTTGCAACTGCCTGTCTCATGGAGCAGTAAGATAGGAGCTGGTACTTGCTAGGTGATCCAGTCTTTATGCACGTCTGTCAACTAGAAGCTTGAAAGTAGACAGGATCTGCAGGATGCAGGTACCAAATTCCACCATAAAAGCAGAGCCTCTTCCAGAATGTAAATTTCAAGAAATAATGTAAATGAATTGTTTTTTCCATTATTTTTTCTCCTTGATTAAAAGGGACAGACCGTGAACCACAATATTTATTGGAACACTAGGGCAGTTTGTGAAGGGGCTGGCTTTGTTATCTAATGAAGACTTTGACCAAAAGACAAAAGCAAAAATTAGACACGTCGTGAATAGCAGAATTCTGATATAACAGAATAGTGTTATATTCCCTCTAATATTGATAAGATCATCTAATAGATGTCTGATAGATGATATTACATTCCACCTGAGTAAGTAAAAAATCCCGTTGGGTACTTAGAGAATGAGCATTTTTCTATTGATTATTGGCTTACATTTGGTTTGCAACTAAATGAATAACAAAATAACTTTTAATGTACTTATGTTTTCAGAAATGGAAGTTTTATATTTGTCTTATTTCACTTCTGATTATTAACTTTCTATGCATCTGATAATTCCACTTCTGACATTAAAATTCTGCATTCACTCCTCATATTTTCTAGAATAAAACCGAAACTTCTTAATTTAGCCACTCTTGGCCCTCCATGATCAGGTTCCTACATATTTTTCTCACATCGAGTGACACAGTTTGGATATTTGTCCTTGCCCACATTTTCTGTTGGAGGTGGAGTCTGGGGGGAGATGTTTGGATCATGGGAGCAGATCCCTCATGAATGGCTTGGGCCAGCCCATTGGTGATAAGGAAACTCTCTCTCTCTCTGAGCTCATACAAGATCTGGTCATTTAAAAATGCGTGGCACCTTCTCCCTACTCTCTCTCGTTCCTGCTTTCACCATGTAACTTGCCAGCTCCCCCTTTGCCTTCCACCATGATTGCAATCTTCCTGAGGCCATATCAGAAGCCAAACAGATGCCTGGCTGTACAGCCTGCAGAACCATGAGCCAGTTAAACTTCCTTTCTCATAAATTACCCAGTCCCAGGTATTTATAGCAATTCAAGAAGGTACTCATACGTTCAGCTACAAAATGTACTGAAAAGCCAGCTTCGGACATCATCTGAGTCAGAAGTAACATTTTTCCATGTCTTTCATCATAGTTGCTCAACCCATTTCCCCACCCCCGGTCCCGGCCTTACTTATCCTGGTCTCCATGTTTTGGCTCTGTAACAGAGCATAGTATCTATTCTTGGTCCTCCTATTATTTTTTAGAGACTGGTTTAGACACCCACCTCCGGCTTATGAGCTTCGCCTCTCTACTTGATGTTGGGTATGTGACTTGTGGCTTTCTCATGTTTCTGGCATGTCTAACAACCTTCTCCATGCTGAAACACCCCAGTGCCTTTCTCATACCCACTCCTGCCTCCTTGCAAGAGGAGTGGAACCAGGTGTTTGCTGAGCATGAAATTTTAAAAAGTGAGTTCTCTGGAAGATCTTAATGACTGGTGCCTTCACCCTGTGTGCTATACAGGAAGACCAACCAAAAGGAATGAATGTTTAGGTCCTTTGTTCAAGCTATCTCTTTTCTGGACAGAGCTGGAGATACATGGAAAAGTAATTCTACTCATTAACTCCTTTTACTAACCCCGCTGATCACCTCTCTGATGTTAACACCTTTAGTTTTTATCACACAAGTTACAGTACAATTGATGCTGCAATTTAGACATAATACAGATCCTGTCCTAAGGTCACTTTAACTGGAATATAGAGTAGGGATTTCCCAACAGTCTTCAATCATCCACTTACGGATTATTTCTGCAGATAACTATTTTGTTATTTCATTTATAAGATATAACCCTTAGGGATTCTTATCTTAGGTTCCTAGTGCTCAGACATGCTAAAACGTTTCTTAGCATCAATATTTATCATTCTTGTGATGTGTGGTTTTGCAGCTATACAGTGTGAGAATGAGCATACTATATTTAATACAAAAGGCAAAAATAAAAGAGTACTTTGTTTTGAAGGATATACTCAATAGCTGAACTAGCTGCTGCTGCTTTAGATAGTTTTGTGACTTTAAGTAGAACCGCCAACATTTGTTCTTAGGTTACTCCCTTTAACTGTTGCTACCTTGGCTCCATCCTGTGACTGTTGAAAAGGAGCTTCATAAATAAATGTGTAATGTTGCTGGCATGTGTTGTGAGACCATAGGATATTATTTCTCACCTTCTCAACATATTTCATGGTGGATTTTGAGTTTTAGAGAAGCAGTGACCCCAGTGAAGTAGTTCCGCAAAAGAACTCTGATTATTCCAGACTTGGCAAAGCTCCTGGTGAGATCTCAGTGTGAGAAACCAGAGTGGAGCTCACAGAATTGGCTGGCAGGTAGCTCTGGACTGGTGTGGGATAATAATGGAGATGCAGGCTAAAGCCCATGCATGGAGTAGTTTGGTCAACGTGAGAAGGAATGGCCAGTGAGTGGAAGCACTAAATAAGGGCATGTCTTTTCCAGCAGCACTGACTTTCTGGCTTGTGAAATCATGTCAAATAAAAACCAAAATAAGTCTATAAAAGTACCCCAAACGTGAAAGAGCCAAACTGATTTTCCAGTCACAAACAGAAGAATTTGAGCCAGTTGGCTTGGACCTCAAGCAGTTCCCTATAACTCTAATTAAACGGTTCTCTTTCTCAACTCTCAAAAGAGATCTAGTAGTTTTTCTAAAAAATGCAGACAAGGAGGAAAAGAAAATTTAAAAATATTATTCACTAGGTATTGTTTATGAATTTTGTCCCCAAACTTCAATCTAAGGAGAAGACCAAGATGTTGATTTAATTTCCCCGTCTCTACTTCTCCCAGGTTAATGAATCATATTTTTGTAGAATGAGGATGGGATTTGGAGAAAGAAGTTTATATTGTTAGTTGATTCCCCCCACACCCAGCTATATCATCCCTAAGAAGGATTATGAAAAATCAACAAAAGTTTATTTAATCTTATAACTATGTTTATGCTTAGTATGGTGTTACCTGATTGTGCCAGCAAGACTAAATGAAGCCCAAATGCTCCCCACCCTCATTACTAAACAGAGCAACACATTACTAGGCTCTCTTTTCCTGGCTATGACTAAAGCATTTTCACCCAGCCCCTAACACGTTGTCTTTGGCGCATAGGTGGGGAGACGGAAATCTGAGCATAATTGACTCTCAGTCTGCAAGTCTCATTTTCTTGGATCTGTCCCATAGGCACCCCACTCTCATCTACTGCCCCTCCACCACTCTCTACTAAACTTCCCACCATCTCTATACATATTAGAGTTTCTGTAAATTCACACTTTCCATCTTAACAGCCAGGATACACAAATACTTTCCAATTGACACCAATCTTAGAAAGACTTTTTTTTTAACTGAATGGAAGGAGTGAAAGTTGCAAAGACTGAAGCTTAAGACTTTTAAGACTCAGTTGGGATAAAGATAAATTTCCTTCCCAACTATATAGCTATCACTACACTGGAAGTGGCTGGCTTTTTGATATGCCCTCTTTGCATTTAACTGGGACTCATATAATACTGAAATTACCAGAAGCTTGTTTTGGGGTTGGAAAAATGTCTGAACCTGGAGTGAAATGCTTGGGTATGTGACATGGTATCAGAGTTTTCTTTGAGAGCTCCACAGTGAAAGCCAACATTAAATATTATTATTATTATTATTATTATTATTATTATTATTACTTTTGCCATAGGCTTTCCATGTTCAGTTCTGTGTAGATCAAAATGCTAATGGAATATTCATCAAAGATAGTCATGGAATCTAGGACCTGCATATATAGGGTTGACCCAAATATATTTTGAACCCTTATATTTTGACTCAAGCTACCACTCAGAAACCTAAAATATGTACTGTTCTGATGTACTGTGCTAGGGAATGTTGTTGAATGGTGTTGTAGAAAGAGACCAATGTGAAGGAAAACAAAAATCAACAAATACCAAGAGATACACAGTAGGCTGAACCCACACTGTCTCACAGAGTCTGTAAATGTCCTAATTCTGAGTGATCTACAGTAAGTTTTCTCTCTCCCTTCAACTACAGTTTCTAGTAGAGAAATTCTTCCATTCTGGGATCAATAAGATCACTGGGTTATCCTTATTCTCATATTTCACCCCTTTTGATAGAATCCCTCTGCTCTGAGGTTTCCTACTGGAATTTCTGATTATGCCAGCTCTATTATTTGTCATTTTCAGAGCTCTACTAATTGGTGAATATCGTGCCTTCCTCCAGGTCACATACAGTCTCTGTCATCAGGGCATAACTACTCTTCCCGGACACTTAAACTCACTAGGGAAGTCTGCCCTTTTCCTGTAGTTGTTAGCAGTTCCCATTCTCTGTCTTGTTTTGCATGTTGCCTACCTTCAAAGTGGACTTCATATCCTCTTTAGATCTTGTCCCCTAAAGGAGACTAGCCCATCCTCTAAGGGTCATTGCCTTGGTCTCCAGGCCACTTAAGTAGCTGGCTCGTGTCTTCTTTTTCTTTTCTTACTTAATGTTTCTCCAGCTAAGTAAATTTGTGGTTTTGAAAGTACATATAAATTTGGCCAGCCCTATCCTAATGATTTCCAAATCTATTTCTCTAATGTAAATCTTTCGCTGAATTCCAGATCCATATACTTGGTGTAGCACATCCTATTAGTGCCTTACTTATATCCTCTTGACATTAATCTTCAACATGCTGAAGGCTACTTACAGAAAACACCTGCTACTCTCCACCTGTGAGGTTTATTTTCTGGCTGGAGGAGAATGTTTGTCTTATACACAGGGCAAGCTAGCAGAGCTGAAGGAGTTAATGGCTCCGGAAACAATTTTCAGTGATGATACAGATTTGTTGGATAACACCACCAGTATCTAACCCTATGGTTATGGTAACTCTAAGGTATATCCTATATTGTCCTCTAGCATTACCAGTGGTGCAAAACTTTAATTTCCTTGACTGCAGTGATGACTAGCTTGACCAAGAACATTTATAGGCTTTATTCCCTTCCCCATCTTATTTCTCACTAACCTGTTGGTGTTTTCCAGGACCACCTCCAAAATAAATTACTGGTATCGGAATTATTATCTCAGAGTCTATGAGATAACTCAAAGTAAAGTGTCTAGAAAACATGACTTTTCTATCTGACCATTCCACTTACAACTACCTTAATAATAACTCATCAAAACAACTTATCTTCTACATTCAATATGTTTTACTTCCTCTATGCTTAACTGTCTATCCATCAAGTCACCCAGGCCCAAATTCTCACACTTCAAAGACAGTTTGTCACAAGTTCCATTAATTCTACCCTGAGAATATTTCTCAAATCTGTATCTTCCTCTTCATCCTCACTATCACTATTTTATTTCAGGTCTTACCTTCTCTTCCCTGTGCTCTCACATAATCAGTTAGTTGTTCTCTTTGCCTCCAGTTTCAATTTTGGAAATGAAGACGACAAAAATTTACAATGACTTTCAGGCATTTGGTGGTCATAAGAAAGGCAATACAGAATAGGTAGAAGGCTTAGAAGGAAAGATGTTAAGATTATTTTCATATATGTTGAATTTGAAGAGTTTACAAGCCACGAAAATAGAAACGTCTGGAAGTTCAGTTGAATGGGCCATGAGATCATGGGAGTGGTCGTCTTTAGGAAATATGTGTACATATTTGAAGCCATGGAAATTTAGTAAAGCATGCAGAATCAAAAAGAAAAGAACTAAAGGCAGAATTTGAGGAATGCTAAATTTTAAGGATAAACAGAAGAATAAAATCTAATGAAGGAAACCTAGAAAGGATAATATGAAAGACATGAAGAAAATGAAGATGTTATAAAAGGCTAGAAGGCAGAACATCTCCGTAAGACCTTCTCTAACCATTCTATTTAAAACAATATTCTTTCCCCACTACTCAATTCTGATGCCCCTTCTCTGTTTTATTTTTTCCAAACTACATTTTACCATCATATATATATATATTAAATTTTAATTATTTTTATCTTATCTCACCAAAATATGGACATAGTTTTTGTATTTTTTCTGTTTTGTTATTCTCAGTATCTGAAATATTTCCCGACAAATAGTGAGCACTCAGTAAATATTTGTGGAATGAATGAAAATGAGGGAGTTGTTATTCCTGTTTAATGGTGTCCAGAGGTTGATTAAGATAAATTTAGAAAAGCAACGGTGCTTTTGTGATTAACAGGACACTAGTGACATTTATCAGAATGGTTGTAAACTGAAGCATTAATGTAGTGAATTGAAAAGTAAAGTTTGGAAAGCATTGAGATTGACTCCAGACCAGTGCTTCTCTAACAATCCATGGTAAAGAATCAATTTGTTGCAAGTTAGTACTTTTGTAAATTACGATAAAAATAAATTACAAAGAAAATTGAACAAAATATAAATATGTATAAAATATAAGCTCTTCTAGCATTTTTTCCTGGATCACCAAGCCTCTGTTCATGTTTTTAGCCTTCTTTTCTCTCAGTGTTCACTTTCTTCCACATGGATATACAGTTTTTGGCACAATATTTTATTTATTTTTGTTTTTTGGGATGGAATCTCACTCTGTCACCCAGGCTGGAGTGCAGTGGTGTACAACTCGGCTTACTGCAACCTCCGTCTACTGGGTTCAAGCAACTGTCCTGCCTCAGCCTCCTGAGTAGCTGGAATTACAAGGTGCCTGCCACCACACCAGCTAATTTGTTTGTTCGTTTGTTTGTACAGAAGGGGTTTCACTGTTTTGACCAGGCTGGTCTCAAACTCCTGACCTCAGGTGATCCACCTGCCTTGGCCTCCCAAACATTTGGGATTATAGGCATGAGCCACCACGCCCGGCCTGAACATTATTTATTGAATATAATTTGCTTTTCTCATTGGATTGCATAGTCAACTTTGACAAAACTCAAATGACCACACAAGTGTGAGCCTATTTCTGGGATTTTTATTCCTTTCAATTCATTTATTGGTCAATCTTTATACGAATAAAATACTGTCTTGATTATTCTAGCATTATAATATGTCTTGAAGTTAAGTAGTGCTTTATCCCACAACCTTGTTTTTCTTTTGCAAGGGTGCTTTGCATAGGTTGTTTGCTTTCTCACATAAATTTTAAAATCAGCTTATCAAATTCTACAAAAAGGGTACTGAGATTTTATTTGGGATTGCATTGAGTCTATAGATTAATTAGGGGATAATTAGCCCTCCATTTACTTGACTTTTAAAAAATTTTTCAGAGAAATGTGCTTTAATTTCCTATGTATAGGCCTCGAATATCTTTTGTTAAACTTTTTTTTTAGTGTTTTGTGGTCTTTGGCACTATTAAAGGAGATCTTTATTAAATTATAATTTCAATTATTTATTGCTGGTATATAAACATACCACTGGTTTTGTAAATAACCTTGTATCCTGTTATTTTAAGTGCTTTTTCTGCATCCTTTGAAATGATCTTGATTGCTTTTTATTCTATTAATACGATGAGTTACATTGATTTTCAAATGTTCCATTTCTGGGATAAACCTCACTTGGTAATTAATAAAATTTTCTCATTTTTACATCTTGCTATATTCACTTTGCTATGACTTTAGTGTTTTTATACCTATATTCATGAGAGCCATTTCTATTCTTTGTAGAATCATTGTAACTTTTTTTTTGAAAAAGGATCTTGCTGTGTTACCCAGGTTGGAGAGTACTGGCACCATCATTGCTCACTGCAACCTTGAACTCTTAGGCTCAGGCAATCTTCTCACCTTGGCCTCCTCCTGAGTATCTGGGAGTACAGGCATTTGCCACCATGCCAGGCTAATTTTTTTTATTTTTAGTAGAGATAGAGGTATTGCTATGTTGCCCAGGCTGGTGTTGAACTCAAGCAATTCTGCTGCCTCAGCCTCCCAAAGTGCTCGATTACAGGCATGAGCCACCGTATGCAGCCATTGTCAATTTTTTTTTTTCTTTCTTTCTTTCTTTTTTTTTTTTTTTTTGAGATGGCGAGAGTTCTTTCACCCAGGCTGGAGTGCAGTGGCGCGATCTCAGCTCACTGCAAGCTCTGCCTCCCAGGTTCACGCCATTCTCCTGCCTCAGCCTCCCAAGTAGCTGTGACTACTATGGGTGCCTACCACCACACCCGGCTAATTTTCTGTATTTTTTAGTAGAGACGGGGTTTCACCGTATTAGCCAGGATGGTCTCGATCTCCTGACCTCATGATCCGCGCGCCACGGCCTCCCAAAGTGCTGGGATTACAGGTGTGAGCCACCGCCCCCGGCCTGTCAACTTTTAATAGTAGGGTTATGCTGGCTTTATAAAACAAGTTGGAATGTTTCTTCCTAATTCTGAGAGTTTTTGTAAGATTGGTACCATCTGTTCCTTAAATATAGAATTTATTAATTAAATAATTGGACCTACAGTTTTTTCTGTGGGAAGGTTTTTTGGTAACAAATTCTTCTTTAATAGGTATAGAGCTATTCTGACTCTCTAAGCCTTGTGTCTGTTTTGGTAAGTTAAATTCTTTTCAAGAAATTTTTCCATTTTTATTTTAAATATATTTATTTTATTGACATAACTTTTTCATAATGTTCTCTATTATACTCTGTGTGTGTAGAATCTGTAGTGATAATCTGTCTTTTATTCCCAATAGTGGTAATTTGTGCTTTCTCCCATTCTTTTTCCTTTTTTCCCATTTTTCCCCTAGTCTAGCTAGGGATTTTCACTCTTGCTGATCACTTTAAACAGCCAACTTCTGACTGTCCATTTTCATGTATTTGTTTTCCATTTGGTTGAAAATAGAATCATAATTTAATTGTATTGATTATCAAATAATTCATTATTTTATTTCATTTTTTATTTTGGTTACTTTTGCTCTTTTTTTTTTTTAATAGATGACTGAGTGGAAGCTAGAACCATTTATTTTATGCTTTTCCTTTAAATATAATGTTTAAAGACTTACCTTTCCTGTTAAGAACTGCTTTAGCTACACCCTACAAATTTTAGTATGTTGTATTTTCCATTAGTTAGTTTCAATTATTTTCTACTTTTTTATGATTTCTTTTTTTTTTTTTTTTTTTAGTTTTAACTTTTTTTTTTTTAATTTATTTATTATTATTAAACTTCAAGTTGTAGGGTACATGTGCACAACGTGCAGGTTTGCTACATATGTATACTTGTGCCATGTTGGTGTGCTGCACCCATCAACTCGTCATTTACATCAGGTATAACTCCCAATGCAATCCCTCCCCCCTCCCCCCTCCCCATGATAGGCCCCGGTGTGTGATGTTCCCCTTCCCGAGTCCAAGTGATCTCATTGTTCAGTTCCCACCTATGAGTGAGAACATGCGGTGTTTGGTTTTCTGTTCTTGTGATAGTTTGCTAAGAATGATGGTTTCCAGCTGCATCCATGTCCCTACAAAGGACACAAACTCATCCTTTTTTATGGCTGCATAGTATTCCATGGTGTATATGTGCCACATTTTCTTAATCCAATCTGTCACTGATGGACATTTGGGTTGATTCCAAGTCTTTGCTATTGTGAATAGTGCCGCAATAAACATACGTGTGCATGTGTCTTTATAGCAGCATAATTTATAATCCTTTGGGTATATACCCAGTAATGGGATGGCTGGGTCATATGGTACATCTAGTTCTAGATCCTTGAGGAATCGCCATACTGTTTTCCATAATGGTTGAACTAGTTTACACTCCCACCAACAGTGTAAAAGTGTTCCTATTTCTCCACATCCTCTCCAGCACCTGTTGTTTCCTGACTTTTGAATGATCGCCATTCTAACTGGTTATGATTTCTTTATATGGCCCCTAAGTCATTTAGAAATGTGTTATTTCAAATGTTTAAAAGATAATTTCAACTTTCATATTAGATTCACAGGGTACATGTGCACATGTGTCACATGGGAATATTGAATGATGCCGAAGTTTGGGGTATGGATCTTGTCACCAAGATAGTGGGCATAGTACTCAATAGATAGTTTTAAAACCCACCTTCTCCTCATTCTCTTATAGTCCACAGTGTCTGTTGTTCCCATGTTTACATCCAGGGGTTCTCAATGTTTAGCTCCCACTTATAAGTGAGAGCATGCGGTTTTTGGTTTTCTGTTTCTGTATTAATTTGCTTAGGATTATGGCTTCCAGCTCTGTCCATGTTGCTGCAAAGCACGGGATTTTATTCTTTTTTATGGCTGCATAATATTCCATGGTGTGTATGTACCACATTTTCTTCATTCAACCCACTGTTGATGGGCACCTATGTTGATTCCATGTCTTTGATATAGTGAATAATGCTACAATTAACAAACACACATGTCTTTTTGGTAGAATGATTTATTTTCTTTTGTATATATACTCAATAATGGGATTGCTAAGTCAAATGCTAGTTCTGCTTTAAGTTCTTTGAAAAAGCTCCAAACTGCTTTCTACAGTGGCTGAACTAAGTTATATTCCCGCCCAGAGAATATAAGTGTTCCCTTTTCTCTGCTGCCTCGCCAGCATCAGTTTTTTGACTTTTTAATAATAGCCATTCTGACTGGTGTGAGACAATATCTCATTATGGTTTTAATTTGCATTTATCTGATGATGAGTAATGTTGAACATTTTTTCATATGTTCATTGGCCACTTATATGTCTTCTTTTGACAGGTATCTTTACATATTTTGCCCATTTTTCAGTAGTGTGATTTGTTTTTGCTAGTTGAGTTACTTAAGTTCTTATAGCTTCCGGATGTTAGGGCTTTGTTGGATGCATAGTTTGCAAATATTTTCTTCCCAATGTCCAGAATGGTATTTCCCATGTTTTTTTCTAGTATTCTTACAGTTAGAGGACTTACTAAAGTTTTCAATCTAGCTAAAGTTAATTTTTGCATATGGTGAAAGACAGAAGTCCAGTTTCAATTTTCTGCATATGGCTAGCCAGTTGTCCCAGCACCATTTATTGAATAGGGGTTCCTTTTCTTATTGCTTATTTTTGTCGACTTTGTTGAAGATCAGATGGCTGCAGGTGTGTAGCTTTATTTCTGGGTTCTCTATTCTGTTCCATGAGTCTATGTGTCTGGTTTGGTACCAGTAACATGCTGGTTTGGTTACTGTAGTTTTTTGGTATAGTTTGAAGCTGGGTAATGTGATACCTCTGGCTTTGTTCTTTTTGCTTTGTTAGTATTGCTTTGGCTATTTGGGCTCTCTTTTGGTTCTATATGAATTTTTAGAAGGGTATTTTCCTAATTCTGTGAAACATAACTTTGGTAGTTTGATAGGAATAGTGTTGAAACTATAGATTGCTTTGGAAAGTATGGCCATTTTAATAATATTGATTCTTCCAATCCATGAGCATGAAATGGTTTTCAATTTGTTTGTGTCAACTTTCAGCAGTGTTTTATAGTTTTCCTTGTAGAGATCTTTTGCTTCCTTGGTTAGATGTATTCTTAGGTATTTTATTTTTTGTGGCTATTGTAAATAGGATTGCATTCTTGATTTGGCTCTCAGTTTGAACATTATCACTGTATAGAAATGCTACTAATTTTTGTACACTGATTTTGAAACTTTGCTGAAGTTGTTTATTAGTTCCAGGAGCCTTCTGGAGGAGTCTTTAGAGCTTTCTAGGTATAGAATCATATCTTCAGTGAAGAGAGATGTTTGACCTCATTTTAAATTTGGATGCCTTTCATTTCTTTCTCTTGCCTGATTGCTCTGGCTAGGACTTCCAGCACTAACTTGGAAAGGAGGTGAGAGCGGGCATCCTTGTTTTACTCTAGTTCTCAAGGGGAATGCTTCCAGCTTTGCCTATTGAGTATGATGTAGGCTGTGGGTTTGTCATAGATGGCTCTTATTATTTTGACATATGTTTCTTAGATGCCTAGTTTGTTAATGGTTTTTATCATGAAGGGATTTTGGATTTTATGAAAGACTTTTCTCATGTCTGTTGACATGATCATATGATTTTTGTTTTTAATTCTGTTTATGTGGTAAATCACATTTATTGATTTGTGTATGCTGAACCAACCTGGCATCCCAAGAATGAAGCCTACTTGATAATTGTGAATTAAGTTTTTGATGTCCTGCTGGAATTGGTTTGCTAGTATTTTGTTGAGGATTTTTGTGTTTATGTTCATCTGTAGTTTTCTTTTTCCATTGTGTCTTTGCCAGGTTTTTGTATCATATCAGGGTGATGCTGGTTTAATAAAATAAGTGAGGGAGGAGTCCCTGTTTGAATTCTTTGAATAGTTTCAATAGAATTGATATCAGTTCTCAAATATTTTGTATTTTACTAGCGATCTTATTGCTAATTACTTTCTAATTCAATTCCATTGTGGTTAGAGAATATATTCTGTATTATTTCAATCCTTTTAAACTTATTGAGACATATTTTAGATCAAAGTATATAATCTATCTTGATATATATGCTACATGGAATTCAACATTTATATTCCATAGTTGTTGAGAGTAGTCTTTTATAAATATCAATTAGGTTAAGATAATTAGTAGTGTCATTGGGATCATCAATATGTTTATTAATTGTCTCAATCTATACATTGTTGGGAGAGAAGTGTTAATATTATTAATTATGCTTATGAAATTGACTATTTTTCCTTTCAATTCTGTCAAATTTCTCATATATTCTGAAAACCTGTTATAAACTGTGTATACATTTATGATTGCTATGTGCTTGAATTCACCCTTTGATCATTATGAAATATTTCTTTTTGTCTCTGGTACCACTGTTTGTCTTGATGTCTATTTTTGTCTGATATTAATATACCGACTCAGCCTTCTTATGCTTACTATGTGCATTTGCATGGTCTGTCTCTTCCCATCCATTTACTTGCTTGGAGTTTTCATCTCTCTGCTAACATTACCTATCTGTTATCGCATATTGCCTACTTTTTCTAGCAAAGCCCTTATTATTTTAATTATATTAACTCCCTGATAATTCCAACATTGGTGTCATAGCTGTGTCTGGTTCTGATGGTTGCTTTGTCTCTTCACACTGTGTTTGTTCTTGCATTCTGGCATGTCTTGTAAATTTTTAGTTGAAAGTTGGACATGTATTGGCTAATAACAACTAAATTAAATCAGCCTTCAGTGTGAGGATTTAAGGTAATCTGACTAGGAGCTGGGCTGTAGTTAACATTTGCTATAGCTATAGGTGCTAGAAGCTTCTAATTCCTCTAGTGTCCTTATACTATATTCGCTTCTTGACTTTGAGCTTGCCTAAGTATTTCTCCTCAGAATCTGTCTTGTAGCTCTTTCACCTGTAATTCACTGTTACAATACCGTTGGTGTGGTGGTAAGGTGTGGAGGAGGAGGACTGTTTTATAATCTTCTCATTAAATCTCAGGGTTTCCTTTCTTTTCTTCTCTTTTCTTTTTTTTCTTTGTGAGACAGCATCTTGCTATGTTGCCTAGGCTCACCGTGAATTCCTAGGCTCAAGCCATTCTTCCACCTAAGCATGCCGAGTAGCTGGGGGACCACAGGCATGCACCACTGTGTCTGGCTAAATCTCAGTTTTAATGGGCCTCTCTTGGAGCTGTGAACTTCACATGTGTTTATCTTATGGTATATCTTTTTTTGCCCACCCCTTCACTCACGTTATATTCCATTCCCTGTCTAAAGTATTCTAATTCATGTCCTTGAAGCCCTGACCTCTGTTGACTATGTTGTTTTTGTTAGGTCAGACAAGAAGTCTAGAAGTGATTGCAGTGGGAGGGATGTCCTTCTCCTAACTGGAATATGGCTCTAGCGAAATCTTTTCCCTGGAAAGGAGAGTAGAACTTTGTTATGAAGTATGCTCTGGATATATTTCACAATGATTACTTTTCCCCTTCACCTGCTAGAACCAGGAGCTAAGCTTTCTTGAATCTTCATTGTGAGAATGGTGTGCGCTTCCTCAAGATAAAGCTTGTGAAATATGTAGTTCCCAGGGGACTGGCACTCTCAGGCTAGCCCACTTTTGGCCTCCATCAATTTGTCATAATTATTATTTGTTTTTACCAGTTTTGTCTTCATTAGCTTCTGCTCTAGGTAACCAGATCTTGGCTGTGTCTCTATGGATTTGCCTGTCTCTCCAGATATTGAGATGACAGTTTGCCTTGCAAGCTTATTTCTTTGATGGGCACAAGAGGAGCTGTTGATTCTTAGTTTTTCGAGTTGTCTTTTTCTAAGGATGGCATTGATAACTTCCAAGTTCTTTACATGCCAGAGCTTAAATGGAAGTACTAGATTCATCTGTTTATTTTCATCTTATCAGTATAGTTTTTTTTTATATTTATAGTGCATCTTTTGTAGATAGTATATAATTGGGTCCTGATTATCTATTCTGGCAATCTCTGCCTTTTATTGTTGATATGGCTCTACTTAGCTCTACTATTTTATCATTTGATTATTCTTCAGCTTCTCCTTTTTTGATTCTTTTAAAATATTTTTTCTACTTACTTTTGACTTATTTGGATAGTTTTCACAATTTCATTTTACTTTGTCTATTGCCTTTTTAGCTACACTGTTTATACTAATTTTTTATTGCTCATGCTAAGAATTTCAGTATACATTTTTAACTTTTAATTATTTATTTGCGTTAATGTTGGACCACTTTACATTAAAAGTGAAAACCTTGCAACACTATGACTCCATTTACTCCTCCCTACGTCCCTAATGCCAGAGTTATGTTTTACATCTAAACAGGTTATAAATTCTACAGGAAATGGTGTAATTTTTGTTTTAAACTACATATTTTAAAGATAATTAAACCAAAAAGTTTACATCTATCCAGTATTTCCCATATCTGATACTTTATTTCTCTTCTGAAGATACAAATTTTTATCTATGTTGTTTTCTTTCAGCCTGAAAAACTTCCCTAGCATTTCTCTTATTGCAGTTCTACTGGCAATGAATGATGTCAATTGTCTTTTATCTAAAAGTGTCTTTATTTTACTTTTATTCAGTATTTTTAGTGGTTATAAAATTTTTGGCTGAGGATTTTCCCCCAGCATTTTAAAGATGTTATTGTATTATCTTGCATAGTTTTTGATGAAGAGTCAGCTATCATTTGTGTCATTTCCCTCTTTATGTAGTGGGTCATTTTTCTCTGTCTTTATCTTTAATTTCATTAGCTTGACATTCTTAGACCTAGTTTTCTTTGCACTTAGCCTGCTTGCGGTTTCTGAGATTCTTGAATTTGTAAATTTATATCTTCCATCAAACTGAGAACACTTTCAACATTATTTTAATTTTTTTCTATGCTATTCACTTTTTCATTTTATTCCTGGACTCTAGTTACATGTATATTGCCCCACATGTTGTTGAAATACTATTCATCTTCTTTCAATTCTTTTTGCTTTCTTTAAAATTTATAATTCCTCTAGTCTATCTTTAATTCACTGGCTCCCTAGCTTCATTTTGCTTTTAAGCCCATCCAGTGAATTTTAAAAATTTAAAAATAATGTTTTTCAGTTTTAAAATTTCCATTTGAATATCTGGAGTGGCATCCTCCTCTCAAAAATTCTGCTTTCCACATTTCATCTGTGTCAGCAGCACTGAATTCTTATCTCTGTTTCCTAATTTCAAAAAGATCTATTTGCTCAACTTGGGAGCTCTTTTCCAGGGACATCATGTGGCAAATGTTTGTGGGCACAAAGTTGGTGTGATTTGGTACTCTTGCCACAGTTATTTCCTTACTTTCAAAATCACAATCCTGCACTGTACGTTTTCCAGTACTTAAACGTTGTTTCATGTGTTTTGCCCATTTTTATAGCTATTTATAGTGGACAAATAGTCTGATACCATTAATAATTATTCTGCCATAGCTGGAAGTGAAATTCCATGTTTGCACAAAATGCAAATTACCAAGTCTTAAAGACTCTGATGAAATATGTTTGTGCAGGGACTTAAGAGTCTTCAGTAGCTCTCCTCCTTTCATAGTTAAGAGTGTCATATTGGAATAAAGAGGGTAGGGGAACTACGCCATCTGAAATTTATATTTATTATGATTAGAGTCAGATTAGAGGAGAAATGTCAGCATGGCCATAACTCATGTAATTCAAAGTCAAGAAAACATGCCAGCAACAGGAGACGCACAGCCTTTTAGAGATTTTCAGGAGTCCGATTAGAATCTGGAACTGCAGAAATAAAAATGCTGTTTGAGATTTTAATGGGGAGTAACTGAAAACAGAAGAGGACAGTCTTCTTGCCAGATGGGAAATACGTTAGTGGATGCACAGATTAAGGAGGCTTTGCTTTAGTTTTGGCCTCTGGTCACTCCCAGCATAGCACTTGAGTGCAAACTAACAGCCAGAGGGAAGTGTATTCCCTCTGATCTTTGGTGCCACATTTCTCACCATGAAACTTTGCAGCCAAGTATTTTCCAGACACCGTGGATTTTTCTAAACAGGGCTGCCATGCTTCTTGGCAAATATTACTGTTTATGTCAATCTGATTTCAAGAGCTATCTAAAGAGTGAAGGGATTTACTGTTCAAAGAAGATGAAAGAATGAAAGAGGCCAGAGATCTTACCCGAGAAGAACCCATTAGAGAAAATTTTGCCTCATCAGAGATTGTCTATATGCCAACTATGTGAAAAGGAACATCTAAAGACAGAAGTTTATAGAAAGACAGAATGACAGGTAAGCAGATGTCAGCAAAATTTGTTTCCCTGAAGGTACAGACAGAATTCAAACAGCTAAGTTGACTGCCATGCAATAATTGGTTTTCTTTCCAGATCCATTCTTACCATTTCTTATTGAGATAATTTTCTCTCAATAACTGATTTCCTTAGTCCTGGATTTTGTTGAGATTTTGACCTTCCCTTAGAGTCACCATATTAAACTTTAACTTATGCTTGAAAGACAAAGGTAAATAGACAGACCCTAAATAATTTTTCTATACTCTAAAACAGCAAACAAGTTCCGCTCTTGCTTTTCTACAGCTCCAGAGGTTAATTGCAGGCCTTAGGTCTCACGTCCCTCTGGTCCACTTTTTTGTTTTTAAGTCCCCATAATACTATTTCCTTAGGTATCGTTGTCCCAAAATGCCGATATCGGATTCCAGAAAAGCTGGCATTACAGTTCCCTTGTAGCACTTCACCATCAACCCTGCCCTAAAATATAGATCTAGCTGCCAAGCCTCACTGCAGGGTACAAAACAGAAAAAGTGGGGGCTGCAGAGTGCTGCCATGAGGAATTGCAAATGAAAATATCAGCCAATTTTAAAGGCTTCAGATTATCTCCCTAGTTTAAATTGCCAGCCTCTGTCAAGGAGTGACACGGTGTTTCCTGATGTGTTGAAAGCAGCCCCGCGATGAAAGGAAGATAATGCCCTTATCCAGCTGAAATTCTGAACTGGATACCCTGGGGGAGTTATGTATACAGTCTTTGACTCATCAGGATAGAGAGTGGCTGCTGACAGCTCATCAACTTTGACTCCTGGCCAAGGCTGAAAAAATGAGCTTTTCCCCCTTTTTCCCCAAATACTCTCATATCTCCTTTTAAAACTTCTTCTACCCACCATTTAAAAATTGATGGTTTCCCTGGGTCTGAAGGCAGCCCCAGTCCTAAAGCAGCATTAGCCTATTGGCTCACTTGCCAGTTTGTTGAGTGTTTTTGGTCCTCATGTTTCCAGTACAACTAATGATCAGTGAGCACTCTGTTAGACGCTGGGGATGCAGAAATAAACAAACATAGTTGCTGTCCTCATGGAGGACGTCTCAAAGTGTGTTCCTATGGTCATCTACATTAGGATTACTCGGGGAGTCTAGCTAAAAATGCGTATTTTTCGATTCCCAATTAGATTTACTCAGTAGAAATATCTGAAGTTAGGTGCAAAAATCTACTTTTTACTGAGCTTCCCAAGTGGTTTTTAAGCACAGTGAAGTTTGAAAACCACTTGTAAACACACACACATATGGAATGAAAATTTCTAATAAAAATCCTCAAATATAATAGGATGACATGGGGAAGGTGAATTTAAATTGGGACACATTGGTTATAAAGGGCTTAAGGAAGCAAATTTGAGACTTGAGCAATAAGTGAAATTGTTCAGATGGAGAGCAGAGAATAAACACTGTTCAAGCAGAGGTAAAACTTCATGCAAAGGTCCTGAAGTAAGAATGTTGATGTTTGCCCAACACATATACATGTGTGGTGTCTTGCCTAAAGGAACTATCACCTTTTAAATCCATGTATCCTCTAATCTGGGTTTAATCCCATTTCTCCGCCTTTTCCCTAGCTTAAAAAGTTCTTTACTAGAATCTGACTCAAATTAGAAAATTTTTATCAAATTTAAGCCTTACCTAAACAAAACTAGGGAAATTGAATTTATAAAGTTTTACATAGGCCTAAATTCAACAAGATAATGGTTTATTTTCAAAGAATGTCCCTCACCTCATTCCTTTATCTCCTTTCTCAGTAATCATCCTGGTACACGAGCATGTAGAGTATAAGAAATGATCTATTGCTGTGTGGTTTACAGGGATCAATGTGTATTCGCATGTTACTATTGCCAATAGCTACTTTATGGTTACATGTGAGAGGAATATTTTATATAAAAATCTCTGCTAATGAATTTCAGGACAAATCCATTTGAGGTTAAAATGTACACGGTATGAACCCTGTCTTATCTATGTGTCTATCTTAAAAAATAGAAAACTATTTTTTAAGAAGAAATTTTAGAAATTCTTAGCAAAATTCAATGAGTTATTGAACTAAATACTTGTGAAGAAAAATCAGCAATCTGAAAAATAAGTAGTGATCATTCTTACTAATCTGTGATTCATGAAAGAGATCAGACTATTTGAACCTAAAGAGCAAACTTGTCCAACCTGTGGCCTATGGATCACATGTGGCCCAGGATGGCTTTGAATGTGGCCAACCACAAATTCATAAACTTTCTTAAAACATTATGATTTTGTTAGCAGTTTTTTTTTTTTTTAGCTCATAGCTATCGTTAGTGTTAGTGTGTTTTATGCGTGGCCCAAGACAATTGTTATTCTTCCAATATTACTCAGGGAAGCCAAAAGATTGGATATCCCTGCATAAAGAAAGTATTGTTCATACCCTACTGTGCAGAGGAAGAAGAGATTCTAGTAGTTTGCTGATGGCACATGGGCTTCTGTATGCACCTACATTTTAAAAGAATAAATCACACTGTTATTTGTAGATGATATGCTTCCATACTTAGAAAATCCAGAGGAATCTATATGTAAATTATTAGAATAAATGAGTTTGACAAGGTTGCTGGCTCCAAGAGCAATATTTAAAACTCAATTTATATTTCCATGTATAATACTAGCAAAAAGTAGTTGGAAAATGATAGTAATATCAAAAATTTAAGCAAGGACTATATTTAATAAAACGTGTGAAAGAATATTGAAAACTATAAAAATATTTTGAGGGGCATCAAAGGAAACTTAATGGATGGATATACTCTATTTGTGGATTGGAATCTTTATTTTTGCAGGATTAATGGCAGTTATGGTTCTTTAGTTGGAAAAAGCACAACATATTACAAAAAGGATTTATCAGAACTTCAATTCCTAGACATATCACAGTGATGCAGCAGAGCACAAGACAAACAGATGATCTGAAAGTACCAGATAGGAAACAGGTTTCTTATAAGGAAATGACAACTAGGCCTAAGACTGACTTCCCAAGAGGAACAGTGGAATTTAAGGGACTATGGAACAATATCTAGAAAGGGGAAATAACTACTGGCCTGGAAAAATATTCCCAGAAAACTATCTTTTAAGAAGAGCAAACAATAAGGACATTTTTCAAATAACAAATAAGTGAGAGCACTTATCACTAAAGGAACTTTGAAAGGTTGTTATTCATGAGGAAGGAAGATGATCACAAGAGTAATGTCTGAGATATAACAAGAAACTGAAGAAAAAAATTGCTAAACATGCATAAATACAAGTAAATAACAAATACATAAAAAACAAAAAAATGAAAATGACAATATGAAGGCTAAAACACAAGATAGGACTAAAATACTGTTTTCCAGTGAATGTACTATGGCATTTACGTTGCTTGGGGAGGAGGTAAGTATATTGATGCATTTTTTACTTTGATAAGTTTAGTCTGTATGTTCAAATTTCAAGGATAACCTCTAATATAATAGAAAAAGTAAACAGTTTCCAAAAAAAAAAAAAAAAAAAAGGAGGAGAATAGAATTTTTAAAAGTCTCAGCTGAAAAAAGAAAACTATGAATGGAGGAGTAAAGCATAAAACATTAAAAAATAAATAAAGATCATAGAATGAGTTGATAAAATAAAGTTACATATGTCAAAATAAATGGTAATTGCTAAAATCTTCAGTTAAAACAAAAATAACAAAATTCATCTATATGCTTTTTTAAAGCAGACTCACTAAAGTATATAGAGAAAAAATGTTGAGAGTAAAAATACGATTAACAAACTATAGGATAAATACTAATTTAAAAAATCTGTCATAGCTATATTATTATAATATCAAACAAAACAGATTTTAAGGCAAAAATATTATTACACATAAAGAGAGTGACTTCAAAATGCAAAAAGTTCACATTAAAGGGGTCAGTTCTAAAAAATTAATGGAAGATGCAACCATTTCAAATTGGCTATATTAGTCCATTTCCAAGCTGCTGATAAAGACATACCCGAGACTGGACAATTTACCAAAAAAAAAAAGGTTTAATTGCCTTACAGTTCCACATGGCTGGGGAAGCCTCACAATCATGGCAGAAAGCAAGGAGGAACAAGTCATGTCTTACATGGATGGCAGCAGGCCGAAAGAGAGCTTGTGCAGGGGAACTCCTTTTCTGAAAACCATCAGATCTCATGAGACTTATTCACTATCATGAGAAGAGCACAGGAAAGACCTGCCCCCATGATTCAATTACCTCCCACCGGGTCCCTCCCACAACATGTGGAAATTCAGGATGAGATTTGGGTGGGGACACAGCGAAACTATATCACTAGGTAAATATAACAACACAACCAAAAAATTGATCAAGCAGTAAGAGAAACAAATAAAAGGAGAAACATCCACTGCCTCTCTGAGCAACAACAACAAAGTATCGAGAAAACAAATAAGTTAGACAAGGAACAACAGAGCAAATACAAAGAAAGATTAAAATGTAAATAATGATGAAAACAAATAATTAAGACATATGGAGACATATGAAGACATATTAATTAATGAAGACATATTAATTAATAATGGTAAATATTTCTTTGAGAAAACCAATAAAGAAAATGCATCTCTGGCAAGACTGGAGAAGAAAAATTAAGATAAAGCACATATGGCTCATTTTAACATGGGTAAAACTCACAAATATAATGTTGAATACAAAAAAAAAATCACAAAAGAATACAAAGAAGTACAAAAATGGGAAAAACAGTACAGTTGATTCTTGAACAACATGGGAGTTAGTGGTGTCAACCTCCCTTGCAGTAGAAAATCCATGTATAACTTTTAACTCTCCCAAAACTTTACTAGTAGCCTTACTGATAACATAAACAGTTGATTAATACATATTTTGTATATATATTGTATGCCATATTCTTTCAATAAAGCAAACTAAAGAAAATGTTATTAAGAAAATAATGACAGAGAAAATATACTGAGTACTGTTCTGTATTTATGGATACTGTAAGTTTATGTCATCTGTTTATAAGTTATGTAAAAAAAGATATGTATAAAATTATTAATAGAAATGGGAATCATTCAAGATTCCTTATTTTCCCTTACTTTCCACATGAAATCAAATAAATATGGCATATGTCTCAGAATCATCCTTTAAATTTCTATTTATTTTTACTTTTATGCTTTCACTCATTGTTAGCCTGGACCACTGCAGAGTCATTGCCCTGTCTCTTCCAATCCATTGTCCTTGCTAATGCTTGATTATTCTTTTTTTTAAAAAAAGCAAATCTTATCAAGTGTCTTCCTTTTATTCCTTGTGTAAAACTCTTCCCAACTTCCAATTGCCTAACCAAGACATGTTAAAGTCCAAAGTATGCGTATCAGGTCCTGCATGATCTGGTTTCTGTCTATTTTTTCAGACTTATTTTTCACTCCTTTTCCCTTCCCTTCACCCCCTCACCAACTCTAACACATTATTTGTCATTATTGTAAGTATACTAATATTTATTGAGCACTTATAGTATATTCCAGGCATGGTATCTATCATTTTACGTGTGCTATCTCCTGTGAATCCTAAATTAACTCCATGGGGAAGGAGCTCCTATTTTACCCATTTTATGGATGAGGAAACTGAGCCATAATAGGCTAGAAATGACAGAGTCAGAATTCGAACACAGATGGTTCTACTGTATTAGTTACTGCTTCACTAATTATCAGACTGCCTTTCACTTCAGGACCTCTTTCTCCCTTTACAGAAATTCTTTCCTTCTGAACCCTCAAAACCTTCAGGACTCAGTTTGCATGTCATCTTCTAAATGAAGTTTCACATTACCTTTCTAGAAGGTAGCACTGACTTTGGTTCTCCATCTGCGTTCCTTACATCATAGCTTCCGTAATATTTAATCGCATATACTTTTTTGTTTTTCTACCTCTTGAAGATTGTGAAGGTTAGTATTGAAATCATTTGTGTTTGATTGATGGGGACCTAATACAAGCACCTAGTACTTGACTGAAAATTAATATATATTGAATCAAATTGATGGATTTCTGCAACTGTATTTTCTCCCATTAGTTAACATTATGTAACTCCAACCGTACTGTAATCTTGCAATTATAACTTTAAAAACTTTTGCGTACTATTTTCTTCTATCCCATTGCTTATTACAGTGCCTCAACTATAATAAATAGTCAGTAAATATTGACTAATTTAAGTATTGCATTTCTCCAACACATGGCTATTTTATCAGTCTACCCCTAGGCTTTATTTTACCTTTAGCAGAAAAAAAAATCCGAATAGAATCAACATTACTTTTTCCTAAGGACCTATAACAATTTTTAGCCCTAGTTTGTAGACATGAGGACATCTGCACAGCTGTTTTACCTTCACCTACTATTATCTATTCCTGAACCCAAATAGTTAGAGTTCTTGTTGTGAATTTGCCATTTTAGCTAACTTTATATACTGCTTAATTTCTTTAGGGAGAGATTCGGCCTGGAGAGATCACTCTTTTGAGATCAATTCAAGAAAAAGAAAATGTAAGCCAAATGTTAGGACTTCCAAGCAATCATATATATTGGCCTGGGATACAAAATCTCAAAGAAGAAAGCTGATTACTTGAGACATTTTAAATGAAAAGGAGCAAAGCATTAAGCCCACTGGGCTAAAAAAAAAAAAAGTCCCAATCTGTTTCACATAGATGTTTTATCTTTATAGAAGTAAAATGTATATATGTCCAAACACAAAATGCATGCCACAAACACATTAAGGATAATTATTTGCATATTAAAAGTCATATGACCTAATTTTCAATAAGATTTTATATGTTTTCTTAGAGACTTTATCAATGCACTTGAATATTAGTTTAAAGTCTTTCTTAATTGGATAGAGGACAAATAGAAGCACTGTTTATCATGGCATTGTTTGTGGTGGCAGAAAGATGATGATAACAGTCTGGGATCTAGCCCTGGAGGAGTATTAACACAAGGTGGATACATACAATTGAGTACTTGGCAGACATCAGAAGCCACAAACTAGTTATGTGCATAGTTATAAGATTGTACCTTCAAAGCATATTTCTGGTGAAAAAAGTAAGAAAACTGATATCTATGGCACAATATCAGTACTGCAAATTAAATGGCATGTACACAGTCATTCCCATTCTTCAAGGTTATGTAGAAATAAAAGGTTTAAAATCAGGCATATGAGGGTAAAAGTGAGAATGGGACTGCAGAATAGGAATGAAAATGGAATAAGTTAATAAATAAACAAGAGGGGTTCCTTGTGCAGACCAATGATGATGATAAGTCACCATCTGAGCATGGTTAACGCTCTGTAATTGAGATCTTTGTAAAACTAAAACTAAATTTAAATTAAAAAGAGAAGTCAACGTCAGTTGGTAATCTAGAAATAAGATATTCTTGAAATTGCACTGTAAGGGGAACTATGTTGTACACAATTTAATTTACACATTGTTTCTGACTATGCCCATGATTAACATGAGGCACACTGCCTCGCATATTATTGTCCTTTATCCTTTTGTGAAGCAGAGAATGTATGTTCATTAGTCACAGAAGACACACGTTGTTATTCCACTTTATTATGTTGTCTAGACTTGTACTCTAGTGTTAATCTCAACAGTGCATAAAATTTTCTATTGAATAGCTAACTGACCATCAGTCAGCTCTGTAGAAATTCTCTAGGTTAGGATACAAAGATGGAATGGAACAAGAGAGGTCCTTCTTGCCCTTGCTTAGCATAGAAGAAAAGTTAAATAACCTCCTGGTACAAATACATATAAACTGTCTTTGTGGGTAAAGATTCTTCCTCAGATCTTTGAACAAGAATACATTAGCTGACAATAGTATCAGTGGTAACTATGTTTATAGCACAGCAATAAAAACAATCATAACCCCAACGACAGATTGGGGAGTCGACTAACCTCAGACCCCCAAGGTCTGACAATCCTACAATAAATCCTCAGGTAGATCTGTCAGCATAATGATGACAGGGGCTTATATAAGACTGAGCTAAGGTTTCTTCTGGGCTTGCTTCCAATAGCCAGGAATTGCGGAAAAACTTTGCCCTTGGTAATTAACTCTTAATTTAATAATTATTTGAGTAAAAAAAGGTTAAAATCTTTGTATATTGCAATTTTCTATTTTCAGAATCTATCAACTTGAGTGGAAAAAAAAGCAACAACACACAATTCTAATACCCTTAGCAGATGGATCTGTGTTATTGCAGAACAGGGACCTGGAAAGTCTCCATATACCAAGCTATAAATATTCCTGTGACATTTATTATCCTCACTTGAGTTCAGGTGCTTAAATACTTGGACTGAAGTCATGTTTGTAGCACGAAAAAAAGTTGATCTTTAAGCATACCTTGTCGCTGGCTAAATTATTAGCAACAGACAAAGATGGAGGGAAAGTACACCGGAGCAAGGGAGTCTCCCACTTAAGAGAGGTCACAGAACCTTTAAGTCAAATTAGTTAAAGTTTAGATTCACTTGTAGTACAAATTCCCAAACACCTCACTTCAGACAATTTGATGGATCACATCCCAGGAACTCCCCACCAAACTCCAACTTTCCAAGTACGTATCTACTAGTGCAGTGTTCTGTGGTCTTGAATTTGAGTCCCAGCTCCACCAGCTGCATAGGATTGTAAATTCAAACTTCTGTGAATCTCACTTCATATTGCAACAAGGAACTGTAGGATTATGTAAACCAGGAGATAGTAACCCATATAACATCTTTCCAATAAAATAAAATCAAGCTGAATGTGTCAGCATAGATTAACAGTCTTTCTTCATTAAGGGGTGTAGATTCCTCAAGTGTGGTTGTTTCGTGGTTCAGACTAGGATTTACTAGTGTTGTTCTTAATTAAGGACTATTTAATTCCCTTGGGGATGATTACTTGGAGCCTGGGATAGGTTTCATTCTGAGAGGAAAACAATCCATGCATGACTTTGCCTGGGATATTGCATAACAAAAGTCTTGCAGATATATCCATCCCAAAAGCTATTTCTAACCCTTGCCCAGAGGACCCAGAACAGTGTGAAGCTGAAGAAGACCCACAGGCCTCTTCCTTCATCCTGTCCTTTTCCCCCCGCATGAATGACCCCTTTGTGGCTATCAAAAAAAGGCTGATCCAGTGTGATGCTATACCAGTACATTTATGGTGTCTGGAACTGACAACACATTTTAAAGGAACATTGTCAAACTACATTGTCTAGAGAAGAATGAGGGGCCTGGAGGTTATGAAATATAAATACAGACAAAGAAGTTAAACTTCTCTCTTACAAGTTAAATATCAATTAAGTATAGTTCTAAGTGCATAGGCTCAGGGGCCAGATTGTCTATTTCCAAACCTTGGTTCTTCCATTTAGTAGTTATGTGAATTGGACAAGTTATTTCACCCTTTTGTACTTCAGTTTCCTCATTTGGAAAAGGGAAAAAATAGTATCTATCTTACAGTGTTGCCATGAGGATTAAATGAGTTAGTAATAAACTGCCAAACATGGCATTTGAACATACTAAGGGCTTTATCAGTGTTTGAAAAAGAAAAAAAATGAAAGCTGTTTTTAAATATTTGAAGGATTATAAATTAAAGTATAAGTAGGCCTTTATTAGAGTTGCCAAAGGCCAAGTGTTCTTAACTTGGGGATCTACGGTAAGACTCCAGAGAGTCTTCAAGCCTATGAAATTGCATGTGAGTTTTTGTATACATGTGTACTATATGTTTCCAAAGAATACCATGACCTTCAAAAAGACTAACCACTGAGAATAAAGATAAAACCAATGAATGAAAGTTTCAGGGAGACTCACTTTGACTTGTAGGATAAGACACTATTCTTAGGCTTTAATTATCAAAACCCAGAGCATCAACAGCCTTATCTCAAACAGTTTCATATGATACTAGATGAACACATCTTGGGGTTGCAGGGGACTAAATGGGCTCTCATTATTAGAGGTCTAAGATGGAAGACTGGTCTCAGCGTCCCTGCCTCATACTCCTCTTTTCCTCTTCCTGCAGCACCTTTTTCGTGTAGTTAAAGAGTGTGTGAGTCTCCTGGATCTTGACATTCTCAAGCTGTAAGGTTACACAGTCCAGCCACTGCAACACTTACTCAATGGCAAATCCAGTTACATTACCCCTGCTTACTGAAAATTTTCTGGTAACACTCCAATGCCAAGGTAATTCATTAACAAATAACATAAGTCCAATTATAATGTGATGTTGTCCTGCCTTTCCAGTCACGTTGTGTCCAGAACTGGTTCCTTCCAGTGGGTTCTTGGTCTCACTGACTACAAGAATGAAGCCAGGGACCTCGTGGTGAGTGTTACAGCTCTTAAAGATGGCGCGTCTGGAGTTTGTTCCTTCTGGTGGGTTTGTGGTCTCGCTGACTTCAAGAATGAAGTGGCAGACCTTCGTGGTGAGTGTTACAGCTTTTAAAAGTGGTGCAGACCCAAAGGACCAAAATCTAGCAGCAGCTAGATTTATTGTGAAGAGCGAAAGAACAAAGTTCCCACGCTGTGGAAGGGGACCTGAACAGGTTGCCGCTGCTGGCTTGGATGACCAGCTTTTAGTCCCTTATTTGGCCCCACCCACAACCTGCTGATTGGTCCATTTTACAGAGCACTGATTGGTCCATTTTAAAGAGTGCTGATTGGTGCATTTACAATCCTTTAGCTAGACACAGAGCACTGATTGGTGCATTTTTACAGAGTGCTGATTGGTGCATTTACAATCCTCTAGCTAGATAGAAAAGTTGTCCAAGTCCCCACTCAACCCAGGAAGTCCAGCTGGCTTCATCTCTCAACATTTCTTACCTAATACACTCCAAATCTTCCATTAATATCCAACTAAAATGTTATATTTTTTCTGATGCCCTCTTTAAATTCTTTAGAAACAGTGAGCTGCTCTGTGTTGTGAAATCCTACAGTATTTTATTGAAATCTCTGCTATAGCACTCACAATGTAGCATTTCTCTCACACTATAATATAAGAACATAGAAGGCTGAAACTATACATTGTTCAACATTATATCCCTGAGGTAAATATTGCTAGTTACCTACCAAATATCTTTTTGCCCTAACTAGAAGAATATTTTATGGATTCCCTTCAGCTCAAAGTAATAATGTGACCAATTAGATGTGAAAGAAGGCCATATGATTGGGTTCTGGCTAAAGGTACATGGTTGTAAGTGTTGTACCATGCTTCTACTCTAGGTCCTAAAACCTCCATATGTGATTTCTCACATCGTCTTTTCCTCTTCTGTGATGATCTTGGCTAAGGACAAGATGTAAGGAACCTTGTTTCCTGCTTGACTACACCATCCCTACTGACCACGTTTTTTGTGTGTTAAGATTCTCAGATGTCAGAATTTACTTGTCACATCAGCATAGCCTAGCATATGCTAACTAACATACTAAGGTAGGCAAAGTGTAAAACTGAAGGATGCTGGACCGTTGATAGGAATCTGGAACTCAAACAACTATACATGACTATCTCTGGAGTTCTTTTTGTAAAGTAAACTCTTATTTATAATAGTTTTTCAATCATTACAGTTAGAAAGACATCTTAAATATTCACAGAATAGTAAGCACTGAGAAATGCTCATTGAAGAAATGAGATTCTAAGAAGCTGGGTAGAAAGGTTTATAGTAATTTCATTTCTAAATTTTAAAAAGCATAGATTTAATTGAGAAAGAGTAATAAAATATTTTAAGTTCTTTCAAATAAATTCTACCAAAGAAATTGGACCCAAAGCTATATCTGTGGTTATGTATCTTGTAGCTAGCTAGCTATTTATCTATTATATATCTACAAAATTGGCAAAAAGAAGGATAAACAAGTAGTAGAAAAACTGAAATATAAGTTTGATACAAAATGGATTGGGGAAAAGGAGTAATCAAAGGGAAAGAAAGCAGGGCAAGTATCACCACGTTAAGTTTCAAAAGTTGGACTAAGTTCCAAGATGAAGAATTTTCATTGAATGAAGAAAAGTTGTTCAGAGAGATGATTCTCTTCTGAATATTTCAAATCTTCACACTTAAAGCAGGCCATTTCCAATGTAGCATCACTGCAAGTGACAATTGAAAGATCTAATGTCTAAAATGGGTACACTAGGGCTTTCGGTTTCAGGGATTTTTGCACAGAACTTCAAAGATCATTGGTAAAAATCCTTGCAAGGCTTTAAGAATCAAAGCAACCATAAATCTGCTATGAATAAAGTTAAGTATGATTTCTTTAGACAATGAAACCCTGGGTCCTGAAATACAAACTGAGAGGCTTTTTCTCTGAAGGCAGATGAGCATATAATATATAACATTCATTTAAGTTTGGGACTCTTCAGAAGACACTGAAGCAGAGAAGAGGCTCTATTTTGTGCTTAAAGCTTTTTGTTCTTGAATTTGCTAAATCACATCTTATTTCCTGTGAATTTATTATAAAATATAAGTAGATAAAACATGCACTTAGGTTACAAAGTTTATCTCATAATTTTGGTTTACTTTAAAGCTTCAACACATTTATGAAGTCTGACCCCTCTGCACCTTATGGGGCAACATCTGTTGAGAGAGATGGTTGCTTCCTTCATTGGAGAAGTCAGACCTTATGGACAATCCAAGTCTAATTTAAAGAACGATGTTTCTGTTTTCTACATGTTGTCAGTGTCAAAAATCCCACAAGTGATATTAGTTATTTATGGTGCCAATTAATAACTCAGGTTTCCACAAGCAACTACTTAAATTGGTGTACTCCAGGTAAACTGGTCTCAATCTTGCTAAACTAAAAAGTACCTGGAGGAGTACAACTCTTCGTTGATTCATCCTCTCCCTCCCCCACTGAGGAATGATGGGCAGCATGTATGCAAATTGCAAGGTGCAACTATACATTCTGTCCAAAACCTGAGAGCAGTAAAATGAGAGTCACGTGATGCTAGTATCTAGTGTCATCTAGTATTCTGAAATTAACAAGAGCATGGCAAAGTGCTGTTTACTTGGAATATGTGATTTATTATTATTTTATTCTACTTGAGGAAATTAAAAAATCTTTATGTGTCTACCAAGGAGTTGTCTGATTTTGACTAGTGCAGAAAGATTGAACAGATCACAAAAACTGAAAAAAAGTAAAAACCAGGATTTTTTAAAAAGTCAGAATGTGTAGCTTGATTTGACAAGTAGAAGTGAATTAGTGAATACATTTCTATTTTTCCTATTTTGTTAGAAATTGTTTTTGAATTTGAAGTGAAAAATTTTAAAAAATCAAATTTTGCTATGTCATAAAATTACTTTAGATTTTGTTACTGAAAATTGATTGATTGAAAGAATTATTTTTGTAGAACTGAAACTATGGTATCTACCAGGAAAATAATATTTGACTAACTGCTGACATTACTATAATCTTGCTAGGTGGCCTGTTCCACTTAATTTGGCAATATGAAACTAAATTATATTTCAAGGGATATATATATAAAATGAACAGTGAGTTTATCCTCAAGATTCTAATTATAACTGATTATTTGTTTCAAATGTTATAGGAAAAGTGCTAAGTAATTTTATTGGTAAATCTGGTTTGTGGTTTAAGGACCGGTTTGCATAGCTCAATAAGATGAATTCACCTAAAATCTTGTACAGATTCTAGATGGATAAAGCATGCATTTCCATTTAAATAAATTTCCATAGCAATTTTGTTTTACTTTAAAACTGTATCACATATGTAAAGAAAGATTCTAACCACTGGATCCAGAAACATCTATGCCAAATAACATGTGATTTATTTGGCACTATCTATTTAAATGTTATTATTCAAAAAGTGGTCATAAAATATTCTGCTGACATGTAAATCAGAAAAATAAACCTTTAAGTGATTTTTAAAAGTCTAAACATATCTATAGACATGAAACTTTATTTTTAATAGCTCGTTTATTTATGAGCAATGGAATGAGTAAAAGAAAAACAATTCCAAAAATATCAAAATTTTACATTGTATTAGGGATATACTATTTTTATGATGATGTAAGTATACAATGCTTATTACATCAGTTTCCCCCAACACATCTAATTAAATGTTAAATCACTAATTAAAAAATAACAATTTGAAGGTATCTCTGAATATTAGCTTTACCATTGTTGATTAGATTGGGAGAAGTCAGTTTTCAGAGAAAGCTAAATCCAGTTTCAGATATGTTGAGTTAGAGGTACCCAAGGGACACTGAAATGAAGAATTAAGCAAAATGGTTGACAGCATGGACTTTGGAGCCAGACTGTCTCAATTCAAATGCTGGCTCTACCAGTTATAAGTTGTGAGTCCTGAGGCAAGTTATACAAACTACAAAATCATTTAGGTTATTTGACTAGCCGGAAAACTTCAAATTTTTTAGTCTTATGTTAGTACCTCAATTTTTCTCCTGTATACCAACTTCATAGGATTGCAATGGGAATTAAATGAACCAACATTTGCAAAGCTAGAAACTAGAATGTAGAAAGCACTACTTAAATATACATTAAATAAATATATGGGATCTGGGACTTTGAAATGAGGTCTTGGCTGGAGGCAGGAGTTTGAATGCCATCAGCATATGATTGTAGCTGAAACTCCAAGATAACGTAGGATAATGTTGATGAGGATTATCATGCCCAGTGACAGAAGTGGGCCAGGGACAGAATCTTCAGAAACATTAACATTTAAGGAGTAGCTACAGCTAGCAGATCCAACAAAGGAAACTAGGAAAGAAAAGCCATAAGCAAAAGGAAACTATAAGGGGAAAGTGTTAGCTCAGAAGTCACACAAAATGAAAATGGAAATGGACAGTAATGCCAAATGGCACACAGACACTGAAAAGCATTTACTAAATTTGGCATTTTGAAAATCATTAAAGTTATTTTACTGGAATGGTTCAAAAGAGTGAGCTACTTGGGCTAAGAGATATTGCTGTGGGGTGACTAGTGGGACAAAGCGAGAGCAAGTAGAGATAGTGAGTGTTGGCTGCTGGGAGACACTTGCTAAAGATAGAAGCAGAAGAGCAACTACAAGGAGATATTTGATGAGGGGAAGTATTTATTTTCCTTTTCCTCTTTTTTTTTTTTTTTTTTTTTTTTTAAGAGGGATTTGTATATGGTCTATGAGGAAGGTGATAGTAGAAAGGAAGAGAAAGGAACCAACAGAGCCATGTCCTGGAGGAGACAGCAAAGAATCAGTTATAGAGCACAGGTAGATAGACTGCTCTAGATAAGTGAAAGAACCTATTATTTAAAACTGAGAGGAGAAGATTAGAATAATAATAATAATAATAAAAGGCAGATTGGAGGCAGGACTAACTTGCAGCTTTCACTCAGATGGCCAGAACAGTGTGTAGAAACTCACATCGTGAACTTTTGCTCTAAGAACTACTGCAGGAAGATACTAGGAAAAACAAAAGAATTCACAGACCCTTTGAAAGAAGTAGCTTGCCACTGCAAACTCTGTGAGACAGCCAAAAACCTATGAGTGCCTAAAATGTGAGAGGGGAAAAAGTTAGCTTCTGAACACACATACCCACTGGGGAACCTAAAAATCCAAATCACAGGGGAAGAATTTAACTTTACCTAGAGCTGAAATCAATTTAGAGAGCCAAGCAAAATATGAAAGTAGAAGAAGCAGTGGGAAGAGCCCTGTAGGCACTCCTAGTCCCCAGAGAAGCCCAGGGAAATCATTGCTGACTTTATCTCACAGAGGTCCTTGGGAAGAGCAGCCAGTGGAACTGGGGAAAGACCACAGCGAGAAGGAAACTCCCAGCTGAACTTTGTAATGATTTTGACCGAGTGCAAATAATCCTGGGCAGAATCCAGGGGAGTATGGGGTGGCCAAATGGGAAGTGCAGATATGCACACAGAAGCTGTGGCAGGCAGGGAGGGGTGGGGCCTGAAAGTCCTGTTTGCTTTCTCAGTGGGGTGGCTTGTAGCCTGGGGAAAGATCTTATCCCTGCTCATCAGCTACCTGGATATAAACTTGATGTTATTGGTGGGGCAAGATGGGAGTGAAACTGGCCTTGCTGGCTGAGTGGGAGCTGGGTGAGGTCTGTCATTACCATCTTTTACCCATGTCCCTGGCAACCTGTATGATGCAGAAGAGGCAGCCATAATCCCCCTGGGAACATAATTCCATTAACCTGAGAACCACATCCCATCCCCCACAGCAGCTGCAGCAAGCCCCACCCAAGGAGAGTCTGGGCTCAGACACATCTATCCCTGTCCCTATCTAATGGTCTTTCTCTATCCACCCTGGTAGCTGAAGACTAAAGACATAATCTATTGGGAGCTATATGTCCCCACCCATCACCTGAGAAACTCAAATACGTATCCAGTCAACCTTAGGGCAAGCTTTTATCGCCCCCATACTACCACAGCTGATGCTCTCTTGAAAGTGCCACCTCCTGGCTAGAGGCCGCCCAACTCAACCATTACAGTAACTCATAAAAGAGTGGCTGCACTCAAGGAAGGAGAAAATAACACTAATTCCACCACCTGTAACATCCTGGCTAACCAGAGGCCATGTCTGTGCACATGACAATTTCACTGTTACCATAACCAGCATTAGAGAAACCAGCTCACTGAACAAAATTAAAACCAAGGACCCTCACAGAGTCCACTTCACTTCCCTGCTGCCTTCACCAGAGCAGGTTCTGGTGACCATGGCTGAGAAACCTGAAGACAAATAAAATAGCAGGACTCTTTGCAGACACCCCCCGGTACCATCCTGGAGCCTGGTAGCTCCACTGGATTGATAAACCTAGAAGAGATATAACAATCACTGCAGTTCAGCTCTCAGGGAACCCCTTCCTCTAGGTAGTAGCTTGGGACTGGAGGATCTGGGGCTCAAGGACTGCTGTTTAAATTCTTTTGTCCCACAGAGTGTTCCCCTCTTTAGGTTGCTCCTCCAGTCCCAAGCCACTACCTAGAGGAACCAGAATTGTTTTTCTGGTTACTTGTCATTTGGGTAGACTATGTCAGAGGGAAGATCAGGGACTCAAGAGCCATTGTTCAGATTCTTTTGTCCGCTGGATGGCTCAACCCAGAAGAGATATAATAATCACTGAAGTTCAGCTCTCAGGAAGCCCCCTCCTCTAGCTAGTGGCTTAGGACTGGAGGAGCCTCCTCTTTATGGAGTTCCTCCAGGGAACACCCTGTGGGACAAAAGAATTTGAACAGCAGTCTTGAGCCTCAGATCTTCCCTCAGACATAGTCTACCCAAATGAGAAGGAGCCAGAAAAACAATTCTGGTAATATGACAAAACAAGTTTCTTTAATATTCCCAAAGATCACACTAACTCTCCAGCAATAGATCCAAACCAGGAAGAAATCTCTGAATTGCCAGAAAAATAATTCAGCAGGTTGATCATCAAGCTACTCAAGGAGGCACCAAAGAAAGGTGAATACCAACTTAAAGAAATTTTTAAAATGCTACAGGGTATGGATGGAAACATCTCCAGAGAAATAGATAGCATAAATAAAAAACAATCACAACTTCTGGAAATGAAGGACACACAAAAATGCAAAATACACTGGCAAGTCTCAACAATAGAATCAAACAAATAGAAGAACTTCAGAGCTCAAAGACAGGACTTTCAAATTAACTGAATCCAACAGAGACAGAGAAAAAAATTAAATGAACAAAGCAAGAAGTTTTGGATTATGTTAAATGACCAAATCTGAGAATAATTGGTGTTCTGGAGGAAGAAGAGAAATCTAAAAGTTTGAAAAACACATTTGAGGGAATAATTGTGGAAAACGTCTCTGGCCTTGTCTGAGATCTACACATCCAAACACAAGAAGCCCAAAGACCACCTGGTAAATTCATCACAAAAAGATAATCATGTAGGCACATAGTCATCAGGTTATCTCAAGTCAAGATGAAGGAAAGAATCTTAACAGCTGTGAGGAAAAAGTATCAGGTAACCATAAAGGAAAACCTATCAGACTAACAGCAGATTTCTCAGCAGAAATCCTATACACTAGAAGGAATTGGGGTCCTATCTTTAGCTTCCTTAAACAAAACAATTGTGAGCCAATAATTTTGTATCCAATGAAACTAAGCTTCATAAACGAAGGAAAATAAAGTTATTTTCAGGCAAACAAATGCTGAGAGAATTCACCACTACCAAGTCAGCACTACAAGAATTGCTGAAAGAAGCTCTAAATCTCGAAACAAATTCTCAAAATACACCCAAATAGAGCCTCTTTAAAGCATAACTCTCACAAGGCCTATAAACAGTAATGAAACGGGAAAGTCAACAAGGTATTCAGGTGACAACTGGCACAATACATAGAATAGTACCTCATATCTCAATACTAATGTTTAATGTAAATGGCCTAAATGCTCCACTTAAAAGATACAGAATGGCTGGTGGATAATAATTCACCAACCAAGTATTTGCTGTCTTCAAGAGACTCACTTAACACACGAAGATTCACATGTAGTTAAAGTAAAGGGATGGAAAAGGGATGCAAATGGACACCGAAAGTGATCAGGATTAGCTATCCTTATATCAGACAAAACAGACTTTAAAGCAATAACAGTTAAAAAATATAAAGAGGGACATTGTATAATGAGATAAGAACTAATCCAATAGGAAAATATCACAATCCTAAATATATATGCACCTAACACTGGAGCTCCCAATTTATAAAACAATTACTATGAAACCTAAGAAATGAGATAGACAGCAACACAATAATATTGAGGGACTTTGATACTCCACTAACAGCACTAGACAGATCATCAAGGCAGAAAGTCAACAAAAAAACAATGGACCTCAACTATACTCTATAATAAATGGACTTTACAAATATTTACTGAACATTCTACCCAACAATTGCAGAACATACATTCTATTAATCACCACATGGAACAGTCTCCAAGATAGACCACATGATAGGCCACAAAGTACAACTCAATAAATTTAAGAAAATCAAAATTATATCAAGTACTCTCAGACCACAGTGGAATAAAATTGGAAATCAACTCCAAAAGGAATTCTCAAAACCATGAAAATACATGGAGATTAAATAATCTGTTCCTGAATGATCATTGAAATCAAGATGAAAATTAAAAAAAATAATTGAACTGAATGATAATAGTGACACAACCTATCAAAATCTCTGGGATAAAATAAAACTGGTGTTAAAAGGATAGTTCATAGCATTACATGCCTACATTAAAAGTCTGAAAGAGCACAAATAGACAATCTAAGGTCATACCTTAAGGAATTTGAGAAACAAGAACAAACCAAATCCAAACCCAGAAGAAAAAAAGAAATAACAAAGATGAGGAAAAAACTGAATGAAATTGACCCAAAAAATTACAAAAGATAAATGAAATGAAAAGTTGAGTTTTTGAAAAGATAAATAAAATTGATAGAGCATTAGTGACATTAACCAAAGAGAGAGGAGAGAAGATCCAAATAAGCTCAATTAGAAATGAAACAGGAGATATTACAACTGATACCACAGAAATACAAAGGATCACTCAAGGCTACTGGGAACACCTTTATGCACACAAACTAGAAAACCTAGAGGAGATGTATAAATTCCTGGAATATGCAACCCTCCTAGATTAAACAGGAAAGAAACAGAAACTCTGAATAGACCAATAACAAGCAGTGAGATCAAAATGCTAATGAAAAAAATTGGCAACCAAAAAAATGTCCACGACCAAATGGATTCACAGCTGAATTCTATCAGAAATTCAAAGAAGAACTGGTACCAATCCTATTGACACTATTCCAAAAAATAGAGAAAGATCTGACCCTCCCTAAATCATTCTATGAAGCCAGTATCACCCTAATACCAAAAACAAGATAGAACATAACACAAAAGAAAACTACAGACCAATATCCCTGATGAAGATAGATGCAAAAATCCTCAAGAAATACTAGCTAACTAGTATGAAAGCAATAATCCACCATGATCAATTGGTTTTCACACCAGGAATGCAAGGATGGTCTAACACATGCAAGTCGATGTGATATACCACATAAACAGAATTAAAACAGAAATCACGTGATCGTCTCAATAGATGCAGTAAAAGCATTTGACAAAATATGGCATCGCTTTATGATTAAAACCCTCAGAAAAATTGGCATAGAAGCGACATACCTTCAGCTAATAAAAGTCACCTATGACAAACCCACAGCCAACATTATACTGAAGAGGGAAGTGTTGAAAGCATTCCCCCTGAGAACTGGAACAAGACAAGGATCCCAACTTTCCTCGCTTCTGTTCAACATAGTACTGGGAATCCTAGCTAGAGAAATAAATCAAAAGGAAGAAATAAAGGGCATCCTAATCAGTAAAGAGGAAGTCAGGCCATCACTATTCACTGATAATATGATTATATACCTAGAAAACCCTAAAACCTCATTCAAAAAGCTCCTACATCTGACAAGTAAATTCAGTAAAGTTTCAGGATACAAAATCAATGTACACAAATCAGTAGCAGTGCTATACACCAACAGCAACCAAGGTAAGAACCAAATAAAATCTCAATCCCTTTTTCCCCACTGCAAACAAACAAACAAGCAAAAAAACAAAAACAAAAACAAAAACTTATGAATATACCTAACTAAGGAAATGAAAGATTTCTACAAGGAAAACTACAAAACACTGCTGAAAGAAATCATAGATGACACAAATGGAAACACATCCCATACTCATGAGTGGGTAGAATCAACATTGTGAAGATGACCATACTTCCAAAAGCAATCTACAAATTCAGTGCAATTCCAATCAAAATACCATTATTTTTCTTTGCAGGACTGGAAAACACAATTCTAAAATTCATCTGGAACCAAAACCAGCCTGCATAGCCAAGGCAAGACTAAGCAAAAAGAATAAATCTGGAGGCATCACATTACTTGACTTCAAATCTACTATTAAGGCTGTAGTCACCCAAACAGCATGGTACTGGTATAAAAATAGACACACAAACCAATGGAACAGAATAAAGAACCCAGAAATAAAGTCAAATACTTACAACCAACTGATCTTTGACAAATCAAACAAAAACATTAAGTGGGGAAAGGACACCCTATTTAACAAATAGTGCTAATATAATTGGCAAGCCACCAGAATGAAACTGGGTCCTCCTCTCTCACCTCATACAAAAATCAACTCAATATGGATCAAAGTCTTAAATCTAAGACCTGAAACCTTAAACATTCTGGAAGGCAACATCAGAAAAACCCTTCTAGACATTAACTTAGGCAAAGACTTCATGACCAAGAACTCAAAAGCAAATGCAACAAGAACAAAAATAAATAGATGAGCCTTAATTAAACTAAAAAGCTGCTGCACAGCAAAAGAAATAATCAGTAGAATATACAGACAACCCATAGAATGGGAAAAATTCTTCACAATCTATGCATCTGACAAAGGATTAATTTCCAGAATATACAAGGAACTCAAACAAATCAGCAAGAAAAAATAGAATAATCCCATCAAAAGTGGGCTAAGGACATGAATAGACAATTCTCAAAAGAAGATATACAAATGGCCAAAAAACATAGAAAAAATGCTAAACACTAATCAAGGAAATGCAAATCTAAACCACAATGTGATACCACCTCACTCCTGCAAGAATAGCCATAGTTAAAATATCAAAAAATAATAGATGGTGTGACTGTGGTGAAAAGGGAACACTTTTACACTGTTAGTGGGAATGTAAACTAGTACAACCACTATGGAAAATAGCATAAAGATGCCTTAAGGAACTAAATGTAGATCTACCATTTGATCTAGCAATCCCACTACTGGGCATCCACCCAGAGGTAAAGAAGTCGTTATGTAAAAAAGACATTTGGACATGCATGTTTATAGCATCACAATTTGCAATTGCAAAAATATGGAACCAGCCCAAATGCCCATCAATCAATGAGTAGATAAATAAAATATTTCTATTTTATGACTGAATACTACTCAGCCATAACAAGGAATGAAATAATTCCATTTGCAGCAACCCGGATGGAGTTGGAGACCATTATTCTAAGTGAAGTAACTCAGGAATGGAAAACCAAGCATCATATGTTCTCACGTGTAAGTGGGAGCTAAGCTATGAGGACGCAAAAGCCTAAGGATGATCCAGTGGACTCTGAGGACTCTGGGGAAAGGCTGGGAGTGGGACAAGGGATAAAAGACTACACATTGGGTACAGTGTATACTGCTCAGGTGATGGGTGCACCAAAATCTCAGAAATCACCACTAAAGAACTTACCCATGTACCAAAACACCACCTGTTCCTCAAAAACCTATTGAAATTAAAAACAAACAAACAAACAAACAAACAAACTGAAGGAAGAAGGGAAAATGGATGCAGCTAAAATTAAGGATAGAAAACTGAGAGATTTCATAGCTCATTGATAACTGTTTCCTCTGTGCTAGAAAAAAAAATTGGTAGTTTACCATGGATTGCTGAACTAGAACACAGATAAAAGCTGTTGTTGTTGAGAAAGTAAACACTTTGAGGCTAGACTGTCTGAGGGGTCATTCACATACAGTGAAGTAGTCAAGGATGATGGCAGGGGTTTAGTGCAAAGTGACACAGGTCAGTGACAGCATTGAAGAGCTGTAGAGGGTGGCATGGTCAGATAACATGAGATTGAAAAGAGGGAGGAAGAAACATCTAATCTTCTGGAATGTGCAGGTTATTGTTTGCTCCTTCCCCTGTAAAACCAGTCTTCACTCCCATCGACCCAGTCAGAGGTCCTATAAGGCTATTGCTTAAGGCCTACATCATGCAGCCACTCTTTCAATTTGCTTATAGGTGGACTTAGCCAAAGGGAGTCGTGAGCAGAAGACTGGAAGGCAAGAGAAAAGACAGGTTGTTGTGTTTTTTTCAGGCTCACTCCTTTGTGCCAGCACCTCTTCCAGTAGCACCTGAATTTTCCCAAGACTAGAGCTCCTGGAGAGTAGCCCTTCCCCAACATCTCACACTCTCACAGACTTTTGTAAACATATTTCTTCTCCTTGCTTTTAGCCCTAGAGGCGGTAATGCCTCCACATTTTTGCTAATGTCTGCATGTCTTAATATCCCTTATTTTACCCCATAACCCACCTACTTCTCTGTAAGCAGTCAGTTATTAAATGGCTTTCATTTAGCCAATACAAGTTCATTCTCTTGCTTGCTGTACCCCTCAGTGATACAAGAGGTAGTAGGGAATTGTGAGAAAGATTACATTACCTAGTAGCTACAAGTAGGTGAACTATGGGAGAACCAGCATTTTCTATTCCTGGGGTGTGCGGGGGTAGTGAAGTCAATAAACGGCTTCAGGAGTAGTCAGGGGAAAATGTTGCACTAAGCTGGCCATCATTTGCTAAGGAGTAACAAGACCAAAATTTTAGATTTGTCTCTAAATTTTGGATGAGAGAAGCAGAGGTAAGTTAGAAGTAACGACTCTAAAAGTAGAAAGCCAAGGAAAAGTGAATCATGCTGCATGGGTTAAAATTAAAACAAAGAATAATGACATAACTGAGAAACATAAAGGAACAAGGAACTATCAAGTACTTGGACATAATTAACAACAGGTGGTCTTAATCTGCTATGGGGTGGGAACTGGAAATTGTCTGTTTTGTTTATCATAGGCAAATTATTTTGGCCAGAGACTAGAGTTAATTTTCTCCTGTTTTTGTTTGCTCAGGTTTCCCAGCCAGCCGCTTATTGTGAAAAGCTGTTCTGATGTTTGCAGCCCTCTCACACTCAAGAATGACAACAGTCAGGCTTTTGGATACTGGATGACAAGATACAGCACCTCAATGCAATGGCCTCCTTTACCGTGGAAAAACTGGTGACAGATCAGTAGAAGTTAGTGAACTTAGTAGAAGTTAGGAAGATACAAAATATTTGATAGTTGCTAGCTTGTCTTTTTTTTTTTTTTTTTTTTTTTTTTTAACTTTTTCTTAAGCTGCAGGCAAAGTTTTATTTTAATTTCCGGATGTTTTTTGAAAAGTTAAATAAATACGGAAGTGCTATCAAGTATCTGTGTTTCCAATATCCACAATTAATTAATGTTAATATTTTGGCATCATTGCTTCAGATATACTTTATATGTGAAAGAAATAAAATATTACTAAGTTGAAGTCTTTCTCATTCTTATTCCCTCTTTACTTCTCCCCAAATAAACTTTCATTAGCTTAGTTTATATTATTCCAGTTTGTGTTTTCATATTTTTACTACATACTTTAGAAACATCTAAGAAAACATATAATGTTATATTATGTTTTTCAATTTTATATGAATGCTTTCATATTTTATGTAGGTTATTGCATCTTGGTTTTTGTATTTATTCTTATGTGGGGGGATCTTTTCATATTGATACATGCAATTCAAGATCATTGAATTTAATTGCTGCATGGCAGCTTGTCTCAGGCAGAGATCTTCAACTTAACCACTGAAACTAAGACAATGATTTCAATGACTTCTTTCTTAATTCTTCCAACGATGATACATAATCAGGACCATTCTAGATATGTTGCAATTAGTTAATTCATTACATTTAATGGATGCCTTAGGCCACTGAAATTTCCTCCCTAAACTGCACTTGAGAAAGTCTGCTCTGTTGTATCACTACGCTATATTTTATTTCTTTATTCTCCATGCTGACAACATTTAAATGCTTCCAAAATATTACTTGAACAAATTCATTTCTCTCTAAAGATATCCTGCTGTACAAGTACAAGAGTTTTCCTGGGCCATGAATCTAGGCACTAAATTTCTAAACTGTAGGATGGGAACATTTTAAATTTTACTAGAGATTGCAAAATTATTCTCCAAAGTAGTTGTACTCCTTTAACAGGACTCACACCCCCCACGTTCCTATCAACATTTGATATTGTCAGACTTAAATTTTTGCCAATTTGGTGTGAGTGAAATAGCATGTTATATTAGTTTTCTTTGATTATGCATAAATATATGCATTTTGTATATTTGTTAACTATTCAGGTTTCCTCTTCTATGAATTTTCTGCTCAAATCCTTTGCCCTTTTTCCCATTTGGTTTTTATCTTTTAGTGGTATTTTTTTTTGTTTTTTTTTTTTTTGTGGCTGGGGTGCGGTTTGGTAGGACTTTCATAAACACATTTTTAAATTAACACTAATTCTTTGGTTGTTATACAAGTTTCAAATATCTTCTCTCAGTTTGTGTCTCATGTTTTCTCTATGTTTATGATATTCTTTTATATAACAGAAGGTTTACATGTTTATATTATCAAATTTATTAATCTTTCTCTTCTCTTTATAAGATGTGCCTTTTGTGTGATGTCTAAAACATTTTTTTCTACAATAGGGTCATAAAGATATTCTTATATAATTGTTGCTAAAAGCTTTTCTTAGGCTACTTAGATTAGTAAACCACATAGAATTTATTGTTTACATATTTTTCCTAAAAGGAAGAATTGTCTGAGCGGTATTTGTTAACTAATTGCGTCCTTTTATAACTGATTTGTAATGGCATTTCTATAATATGTTAACCAAATTTTGTATACAATAAGAGCTAATTCTGGCCTCCCTGTTTTGCTCCACTGATCTTTTTGTATATCCATGCAGTAATAACCAAATGGTCTTAATCGCTATTGCCTTCTACCGTCTTGATATATGCTAAGCCAAATTCCCAATCTTCTTTTTTGGAATTTTCTTTGGCATGAAGTTTTTGTTCAATTAATAAGTATTTAGTGTATATGTGTTAGACACTAGGGATATAGCAATGAACAAACTGAAATTCCTGCTCTTGTGCATCATACATTCTAGTTGGAGTTAAAGACAGATAAAAAATGGTTAAAGACAGTATGTCAAGGGGTAATAAGAACCGTAAATGAGAGTAAGCAGTGTAAGATGATAAAGCATTACAGGGTAATGGGAATTCTCTTCTAGTCTTAGACACTTAGTCTTACATAAAGATTTAAGAATCAGTGTTTCTACTTTCACAAAAAATTTGTAAATTTCATTGAAATTTCATTAACTTATAGATTGACTTGGGGAGACTTGATATCTTGACACTGTTAAATCTTACAATTAATAAACAGTGTATGATCAATGCTACTACTGGAAAAGGCAGAGCAATAGTAACTATATTTGTCTTTCTACCTAAAACAATTTTAAAATTGAAAATGTATGAAATAAATAAAGACAGTAGACATCAGATAATGAAGTAAATGGTCCTTAAGAGACAGCAAATAAATGAAGTAGCTTATATGGGGGGCAATAAGCCCAAGCTTATTGCCTTGAAACAATTTCTGGGCCACAATGCAGAAAGGGCAAGCCTGATGAACTCTTATGCTGCAATGTCAGAGTTAAGCCAATGTGACAGAGCTAAGTGTTCTGGGAGACAAAGGCAGCTCAAGTTTGTAGGGAAGAGGACTGGAGAGTAGAGGGCTATGCAGAAAAAGAACTCCAGAGATCTGCAGAGGGTTCCACTTGGGTATTTGGAAGAATATTGATCAATGGATGTGTAAGGAAACAACCTGAAGCTGGAGAAAGAACCACTTAACAACAGTATCAGAGAGATAGTACCAGCATTTACAAAGGACCAAGAATAGTGTCTGCTTCCACCAGCCAAAAAGGAAGATTTCTTCATTCACAGAACGCTGGGAAGGGTACCTAGAAAGATCTTGTTTCAGTAATGAGGCACTATTAGCATCAGGCAAAAATTCTCTTCTTTTCTTACCTAAAAGATCTTTAACACAAGATCTGAAAGTATCAAACTTTTCCCAAGTAACTACACTGTGTCCTCCATAAAAAGTTCCTCTTTTATATCTTATGGGAATACAAACATATTGAGCACCCAACAAGGTAAAACTCACCACATGTACATTCAGTAAGAAAATTACCCATCATGCAAAGAAGCAGAAAAATATGAGCGATAATGAGGAGAAAATTAAGTAATAAAGATTGACATAAATGTTAGAATTAGCAAAGAAGGATATTAAAATAGTTCTTATAATTGTACTCCATATGTTCTATACCTAGAGGAAAGATTGAGTATGTTAAATAGAGACATGGAAAGTATCAAAAGAGAATATATCTACATCTTCCAATTTAAACTTATAAAGATGAAACTTCATTACCTTTAATGAAAATATACTAGATTGAATTAATAGCATCATAGCAGAATAGATATTACAAAAGATAAGATCGGAGAACCTGAAGACTTTAAGAAATTCAAAATAAAATGGTAAGAAAGAAATAAACACAACATCAGTGTCTCATGGGACAACTTCAAGCACTTAAATATATGTGTAATTGGAGTTTTCAAAGGAAAATTGGGAGTAGAAAAGTATTTGAATAAATAGTCATTTTTTTTCAAATTTGTTGAAAACTGTAAACACAGGTCCAATAAGCAAGGCACCCCAATAATTAAAAAATGATGAAAACTGCAATAGTCACATCAAAATAAAAATGTTCAACATTAACAATAGAGATAAAAATTTAAAAGTAACCAGACATGTTAGCCACAGAGAAAAAAAGAAGGATGGCAGCAGAAAATGAGGATATAAATTATGTCAACTATGTTTTCTGGTCACTATAAAATTAAACTAGAAATTAATAACAGAAGGAACTACAAAAAAACTCTATATTTAAAAACCAAGTTTATTTTAGGATAATCTATTGGGTAAAGAAGGAATCTAAAGGAAAATTAAAATATTTTGAACTGAATGAAAATGAGAACAAAGAATATAGATACTTGTAGGTCATTGCTAAAGTAACAATTAAAGGAAAATTAATAGAAATAATGCTTGTATTAAGAAACGTGGGAAGTCCCAAATCAAAGACTTTAACTAAGAAACTAGAAAAAGTAGGGCAAATATAAGACGAAACAAGAAGAAGAAAGAAAGCAATAAAGATGAGAGTGGAAATCTATAAAATGAAAACAAAAGCTATTTCATTGAGAAAAACAAAAATATTGATAAATATGTAGCCAGGCTAATTAGAAAAAAAATGGAAAAAATCATATATTACCAATATGGTGATGTGAATCTATATTCGACAGGTATTGCAAAGATAATAAAGATAATAATACTAAAAATGTTTTGCCAATAAATCCAACAAATTAGAGGAAATGGATTAATTTATTGAAAGACAGAAACTATAAAAGCTCACTCAAGGAGAAATAGATAACTTGAATAACTCTATAACTACTAAAGATATTGAATTTGTAGTTAAAACTTTTCCACAAAGAAAACTATAGGCTTGGATAGCATCCCTGAGCTATTTTATCAACACTAAAAAAAAAAAAAAAAAAAAAAAAAAAAAAAAAAAAAAAAAAAAAAAAAAAATTCTACACAAATTCTTCCCATATATTGAAGCAGAGAAAATCCTTCCCAGTCATTATGTTAGGCCAGCATTACTCTGATTCTAAAATAAGACAATGAGATCACAAGAAAAGAAAGCTGCTTTTCAACAATCCACATGGATACAGAGGTAAAAATTCTTAGTACAATTTTAACAAATTGAATCCAACAATATACAAACAGAAATAATATATTATCACCAAGTGTAGTTTTCTCAGGAATGCAAAGTTGTTTTAACCTTAAAAAAATCAATCAACATAATTCATCATATTAATAAACTAAAGAAGAAAAAGCCTATGATGCTGTTAATAGATGCAGGAAAACATTTGGTAAAAATCTAACCTATTTTCCTGATAAAAACTCTCACCAACCTAGGGATAAAAGGAAACTTTTTGAACTTTATTTACAGTTAATGTCATCCTTAATGATGCAAATATTTAATATTTTTCCCATAAGATAAGAAACAAGGCAATAACATTTGCTCATAATATTTATTTTTAACATTGTAATAGAGATTCTATCCAGTATAATTGGGAAAAGAAAAAGCTATTCAGATTAGAAATGAATAAGTAAAAGTTGTCTTTATTAGCAGCCTGTATGATTGTTTATGAGAAAATCTGATAGAGTCCATAAAAAAGCTACTAGAATTAATAAGCAAATTTAGCAATGTTACAGGACACAAGATCACTATATAAAAATAAGTTTCATTTCTCTACACTAATAATAAATAATCAGATATTGAAGATAAAAATAAACACAACTATTAATATTTATAATAACATCAGAAATAGTAAGTATTTAAGTATAAATCCTACTAAAGATATACAGGAAATGTACACTGAAAGCTACAAAACATTTCCAGGAAATTAACGAAAACTTAAGTCAATGAAGAGATATATCACGTTAATAGATGGGAAGTCTCAATTATTGTTAAGATGACAGTTATCTCCAAATTGATCTACATATTTAAAGCATTCCTAATCAAATTCCATTAAGCTTTTTAAAAGTGAAAATTGGTAAGCAGATTCTAAAAGTCATGTGGAAATGCAAAGGACCGAGAATAGCCAAAATGACTTCAAACAAAGAACAAAATCAAAGCATTAACAGTACCTGATTTTGAGAAGTACTATAAAACTACAATAATCAAGACAGTGTGGCATTGGCAAAAAGACAAACAACTAGATCAATAAAACAGAATAGAGAATCCAGAAAGAGACCTCACATATAGCAGCAAATGATTTTCAACAAAGATTCAAAGAAAATTCAGTAGAGATGTGCTGGTGCTGAAACACTTGAATAACCATAAGCAGCAAATATAAATTTTGATCTATACCTCATGCCATATAAAAAATTAATTCAAAATATATTATAAACCTAAATATAAAACCTAAAACTGAGATTTTCAACAGAAATATGAAAGAATATATTAGTGACACAGAGTTTGATAAAGATTTCTTAGATACATTACCAAAAGCACGGTCCTTTAAAAACTGATAAGTTGAACTTTATTAAAATTAAAATAAGTATTTTTTGAAAGACACTTTACGATTAAAAAACAGTAAGTCATAGAGCAAAAGAGTTTTGAAAAGCGTATATCTAATGAAGGACTTATACAAACTACAAAAAGAATTCTCAAAACTCAAGAATATCCCAACAATCCCATGACTGGGTATAGGTCCAAATAAAAAAATGAAGGAAATCAATATATCAAAGAGACATCTGCACTCCTATGTTAATTGCAGCACTGTTCACAACAGCCAAGATACACAATCAGCCTACATGTCCATTAACATGAGTGGATAAAGAAAATGTGATGTGTATGTATAATACAATGTTATTGAGCCATAAAAAGTAATAATATCCTGTCATTTGCAACAACATGGAAATAACTGGAGGACATTATGTTAAATGATGTCCTCACTCATATATGGAGTTAAAAAAATTGATCTCGTGGAGATAGAGATTAGAATAATGGTTGCCAGAGGCTAGGAAGGGTAGTGGGAATGGGAGATAAAGAACAGTAGGTAAATATGTGCAACTATATAGTTAATAGAAGGAATAAAATCTAGTGTTTGGTAGCACAATCGGGTGACTACAGTTAACAGTAATTTGTTGTATATCTCAAAACAACTAGAAAAGTAGAATTGAAATGTTCCTAACACATAAAAATCATAAATGTTTAAGGTGATAGATACCCAGTCACTCGGATGTAATGATTACACATTATACACTTGTATCAAAATATCACATGTACCCCATAAATATATACAACTATTACACATCCATCAAAATTAAAAATAATACAACTGTTTCAAAACAACTCAATAAAAAGAAAACAAACAACTCAATTAAAAATGGGCAAAATACGTCCCGGCACGGTGACTCAAGCTTGCAATCCCAGCACTTTAGGAGACTGACGTGGGGGATCACGAGGTCAGAAGTTCAAGACCAGCCTGACCAACATGGTGAAATCCCGTCTCTACTAGAAATAAGAAAATTAACTGGGCATCATGGCACACACCTGTAATCTCAGCTACTCGGGAAGCTGAGGCAGGAGAATCACTGGAACCTGGGAGGCAAAGGTTGAAGTGAGCCAAGATCGCACCATTGCATTCCAGCCTGGGTGACTGGAGTAAAACTCCACCTCAAAAAAAAAAGGCAAAATATTTGATCAGATATTTCACCAAAGAACATAAAATAAACACGTGGTAAATAAGCATTTGAAAAGATGCTCAACAATATTGTTCATTAGGGAAATGCAAATTAAAACACCATAATCTACTACTGTACATCTAACACAATGGCTAGAATTAAGAGGACTGCTCATTCCAAGTATTAGTGAGAATGCAGAGCTACTCAACTCATACTCTCATACACAGCAGGTGGGAATACAAAATGTTACAACTACTATGGAAAACAATTAGACAGTTTCTTAAAAGCTAAATATGTATCTACCATATGATCCAACCAAGATCTCTTACTCAAGAAAAACGAAAACATGTCTTCACAAAAAATGTACAGAAATTTTTATAGACTATTATTTATTTATTTTTGAGATGGGAGTCTCGCCCTGTCACCCAGGCTGGAGTGCAATAGGTCTATCTTGGCTCACTACAACCTCCACCTCACAGGTTCAAGTGATTCTCCTGCCTCAGTCCCCAGAGTAGCTGGGACTACAGTCCCGCACCACCACACCTGGCTAATTTTTATATTTTTAGTAGAGATGGGGCTTTGCCATGTTGGCCAGTTTGGTCTTGAACTCCTGAACTCAGGTGATCTTCTCGCCTTGGCCTCCCAAAGTGCTAGGATTACAGGTGTAAACCACTGTGTCTGGCGGGGAGATTTATTTTCGAAAGTACATTAGGGAAAAGAGCAAATGTATGCTAGGCTTAATACCGAGATGATAGATGATAGGTACAGCAAACCACCATGGCACACGTTTACCTATATAACAAACCTGCACATCTTGCACATGTACTCTGAAACTTAAAAAATAAAATAAAATATTAAAAAAAACAAAAACAACAAAATATCCATTAACAGATGTAAAAATAAATTATCATATAGTCATACCATAGAATACTAATTAGCAATAAAATGGCATGACCACATTGCTAAATTTGCTTGCTAGCTCTAGTAGCTTTTAAAAATAGATTCGAACAGATTTTATCATACACCATTATGGAGACTGTGAATGAAGACCATTTTACTTCTTCACTTCTAATCTGGATGTCTTTTATTTATTTTTTTCCTCCATAATTAGCAAAATAATTATACTAATGAAATAAACTAGACAAAAATGACCATATATTATGTGATTCCATTTATAAAATTTATAGAAAGTTCAAATAAATCCAAAGTGAAAGAAAGTAGATCAGTGGCTGTATGAAAAATAGGAGGTGGCAGAAGCAAGAGGAAGTGGGAAGTAGGGATTAAAAAGGAATGTGACGGCAGGGTGTAGTAGCTCACACCTATAATCTCAGCAGTTTGGGAGGCTGAAGCAGAAAAATTGCTTCAGCCCAGGAATTTGAGACCAGTCTGGGCAACATGGCAAAACACCATCTCTACAAAAAGTATAAAAATTAGCCAGGCATGGTGGCATATGCTTGTAGTCCAAGCTACTTTGAAGGCTGAGGTAGAAGGATTGATTGAACTTTGAGGTTGAAGCTCCAATGAGCCATGATCACACCACTTCACTCCACCCTTGGTGCAGAGTGAGATCCTGTCTCAAAAAAAGACAAAAATACATAGATTAAGAGTAAATATATACCAAAAAATGTTCCATGCAGGCTTGGTGGGGTGCAAGAAGGTGGAATAGAAGGCTCCACTGATTATCCCCTCTGAAAGGACACCAATTTGATAACTATCTACCTAAAAAAAGAATCTTCAGAAGAACCAGAAATGAGGTGAGCATTCATAGTACCCGGGTTTAACTTCGTTATCACTGGAAGAGGCACTGAAGAAGTAGGAAAAACAGTCTTGAATTATCAACACCACCCCCGCCCACCATCCCGTGGCAGTGGCAGCATGGAGTGGAGAATGATTCTGTGTGCTAGAGAATGGGAGAGCACAATTGTGAGGCATTAAACTCAGTGCTGGTTTCTTATAGCAGAAAGTAAAAACGGACCAAACTCATCTGATGCCCAACTATGAAGGGAGCACTTAAATCAACCCCAGCCAGAGGGAAATCACTGAGCCCAGTGGTAGGACCTTGAGTTCCCGCCAACCTCACTCCTGCAGGCTAAGGTGCTCCAAGTCTCTAAGTAAAGAAAGGCAGACTAGGCCACAAGAACTGCAACTCTTGAATGAGTGCTAGTGCCGAACTGGGCCCAAAGCCAGTGGACTTGGAAGGCATGTGATCTACTGAGACACCAGCTGGAGCACTGGCATTTCTCCTCCCCTAAGCCCAGGCTGCATAGCTCACAGCTCCAAAAGAGACCCCTTCCTCTCACTTGAGGAAAGGAGAGGGAAGAGTGGGAGGACTTTGTCTCGTACCTTAGATACCAGCTCGGCCACAGCAGGATCTGGCACTAGTCAGAGTTGTGACGCCCCCTTTTCCAGTCCCTAGCTTCTGGATGGCATTTCTAGACACAACCTGGGCCAAAAAAGAACTCATTGCTTTGACAGGAATAACCCAGTCTTGGCAAGATTCATCATCTGCTAACTGAAGAGCCCCTGGGCAGTGAATAACCAACAGTGATACCCAGGTACTATATCATGGGTCTTGCGTGTGACTCTGAGACTTGCTGGCTTCAGTTGAGACTCAGTGCATTCCTAGCTGTAGTGGCTACAGGGCAAGAATCCTTCTGTTTGAGAAAAGTACAGGGAAAAGTAAAGCTAACTTTGTCTTATGCCTTAGGTACCAGCTTGACCACAGTGGGATATATGATCAAAGGGGCTCATGTGGTCCCTGATTCCAGGACTTGACTCTTGAACATTATTTCTAGACCTTCCCTGGGCCGGAGGGGAGCCTACTGCCCTTAAGGGTAAATCCCAGGCCAGGCAGAATTCACTATAAGCTGACTAAGTAGCCCTTGGACCTTAAGGGAACATTAGCGGTAGTCTGGCAGTATTCCCTGTGACCTGTGGTGGTGGTGGTGGTCATGAGGTGACCTCTGCCTTGGTAAAGGGGAAGGAAGAGTGAGGACTGTATAATCTGGTTTGAGTACAGTATTTTGTACTCAGTCACAGGATAATAGAACACCAGGTAGATTTCTAAGGTTTAACTCTAGTTCCTGGCTCCTGTAATGGCAACTCTGGACCCACCTGGGGCCTGGAGGAGCTCACTGACTTGAAGGGAAGGACATAAGCCAGACTAGTTCCATCACTTGCTGATTATAGAGCTGATTATAGAGCCCCACAGCCTTGAGCAAACATAGGCAGAAGCCAAAGAATGGTTACAGTAGGCTTTGGATGAGACCCAGTGCTTTGCTGGCTTCAGGTCTGACACAGCATAGTACTAGTGGTGGTAGCCACAGGGGTGCTTTTGTCACTCCACATCCAGCTTCAGGTTGCTCAGAACAGAAAGAGACTACATTTGTTTGGGAGAAAGAAAGGGAAGGTAATAAGAGTCTCTGCCTGATAATCTGGATAATTCTTCTAGATTTTGTTCCAGACAATCAAGGTGGTACCTCTACAAATCTGAAAGAACCACAGCACTACTGAGCTTGGGGTGCTCCCTAAAGCAGACACTTAGATCACAACACTCAAGTCCTTTATAACATCTGGAAAGCCTTCCAAAGAAGAATGGGTACAAATAAGCCCAGACTACAGAGACTGCAGTAAATACCTAACTCTTTAATGCCCAGACACAGTTGAACACCTACAAGTATCCATACCATGCAGGAAAACATGACCTCACCAAATGAACTAAACAAGGCACCAAGGACCAATTTTGGAGAAACAGAGATATGTGACCTTTCAGACAAAGAATTCAGAATACCTGTGCTGAGGAAACTCAAATAAATTCAAGATAACACAGAGAAGGAATTCAGAATTCTATCAGATGTAACAAAGAAATTAAAACAATTAAAAAGAATCAAGCAGATATTCTGGAGTGAAAAGTAAAATCCATATACTGAAGAGTGCATCAGAGTCTCTTAATAGCAGAATTGGTCAAGCAGAAGGAAGAATTAATGAGTTTGAAGACAGGCTATCTGAAAATACACAGTCAGAGAAGACTAAAGAAAAAAGAATATGAAAAACAATGAAGCATGCCTACAGGCTCTAGAAAACAGCCTCATCAGGACAAATCTGAGTTATTGACCTTAAGGAGGAGGTAGAGAAAAAGATAGGGGTATAAAGTTTATTCAAAAGAATTATAACAAAGGACTTCCCAAACGTAGAGAAAGATATCAATATCCAAGTACCAGAAGGTTATAAAATACCCAGCAGATTTAACCCAAAGAAGACTACTTCAAGCATTTAATAATGAAAGTCCCAAAGGTCAAGGATAAAGAAAGAATCCAAAAAAAAAAAAAAAAAAAAGAAAAGAAAAGAAAAAGAAAGAAAAGAAACAACTAACATACAATGAATCTCCAATATATCTTGCAGCAGACATTTTAGTGCAAACCGTATAGGCCAGGAGAGACTGGCATGACATACTTAAAGTGCTGAAGGAAAAAACACTTTTACCTTAGAATAATATGCCTGGTAAAAAATATCCTTAAAACATGAAGTAGAAAGAAAGACTTTCCCAGACAAACAAAAGCTGAGGGATTTCAACGCCAGACCTGCCCCACATGAAATGCTAAAGAGAATACTTTAATCAGAAAGAAAAGAACCATTAATGAGCCATAAGAAATCATCTGAGGGTAACAAAATTCACTGGCAATAGCACACAGAAAAGCACACAATATTATAATACTTAACTGTGCTGTGTAAACTACTCTTAAGTAGAAAGAATAAATGATGAACTAATCAAAAATATTAACTATAACTATTTAAGACATAGACAGTACAATAAGATATACATAGAAACAACAAAAAGTTTAAAAGTGGGGGGATGAAGTTAAGGTGTAGAGTTTTTATTAGTTTTCTTTTTGCTTATTTCTTTGGTTATGCAAACAATGTTATCAGCTTAAAATAGTAGGTTATAAGACAGTATTTGCAAGTCTCATAGTAACCTCAGAACAGAAAACAAACAACAAATACACAAAAAATAAAAAGCAAGAAATTAAATCATATCACCAGAGAAAATCACCTTTACTAAAAGAAAAATGGAGAGGAGAGGAGAGGAGAGCAGGAAAAAGAAAAGAAGACCACAAAACAACCAGTAAACAAATAACAAAATGGCAGGAGTTAGTTCTTACTTATCAATAATAATATTGAAGGTAAATAAACTAAACTATTTAATCAGAAGAAATAGAGTGGCTGAATGGATGAAGAAACAAGACCAAATAATCTGTTGCCTAAAAGAAACACACTTCATCTCTAAAGACACACATAGACTGAAAACAAAGGCATGAAAAAAGATATTCAATGTCAATGAAAATTTAAAACAAAAGCAGGAGTACCTATACTTATATCAGAAAAACAGATTTCAATACAAGTACTATAAGAAGAGACAAAGAAAGTTATTATATAATGATAAAGGGATCAAATCAATGAGAGGATTTAACTCTTTTAAATATATATGTGTGTGTGTGTGTGTATATATATATATACACACATATATATATACACACACACACACACACATTTGCTTTATATATTTGGATGTACCAATGTTGGGTGAACTCATCCTATGAGGCCCGTATTACCTTGATACCAAAATCAGACAAAGAAATATTAAAAAAAGAAAACTAGAGGTCAATATCTCTGATGACTACTGAAAAAATCCTCAGCCTAAGTGGCCAAGGCAAGATGGGTCAAAGGCAGAGTGTGGTCATGTGTCTGGATGTGGCAGGAAAGATGACAAGGACAAGGAAAAGAAATATGAACCTCCTGTACCAACTACAGTGGGGAAAAAGAAGAAAACAAAGGAACCAGATGCTGCCAGCAAACTGCCACTGTTGACACCTAACACTCAGTGCCCATTAAAATTACTGAAGTTAAAGAGAATGAAAGACTATCTTCTCATGGAGGGATAATTCATTAGAAATCAGAAACAAATGAAACCATTAGAAGAAAAGCAAGAGGAGGAAAGATCAAAAGTGGATGATCTGAGGGGTACCCCAGTGTCAGTAGGAACTTTGGAAGGGATCATCAATGACAATCATGCCATTGTATGATTGTCTACATCTGTGGGCTCAGAACACTATGTCAGCATTTTTTATTTGTAGACAAGGATCTGCTGTAATCTGGATGCTAGGTCCTGCTCAACTACAAGTTGCATACTGTGATGGGGTGCTGATGGATGACATGGATCCCTTAGTCACGGTGATGAAGGTGGAAAAATCCCCCCAGGAGATCTGTGCTAATACCGGGATGTTGGACAACCAAATTTAGGAAATTAAGGAATCTGTGGAGCTTCCTCTAACCCATCCTGAATATGATGAAGAGATGGGTATAAAGCCTCCTAAAGGGGTCATTCTCTATGGTCCACTTGGCACAGGTAAAACCTTTTTAGCCTTAGCAGTAGGAAACCAAACCTCGGCCACTTTCTTGAGAGTGGTTGGTTCTGAACTTATTCAGAAGTACCTAGATGATGCGCCCAAATTTGTATGGAAATTGTTTCGAGTTGCTGAAGAACATGTACTGTCCATCGTGTTTATTGAAGAAATTGATGCCATTGGGACAAAAAGATACGACTCAAATTCTGGTGGTGAGAGAGAAATTCATTCAGTGAAAAATGTTGAAATTGTTGAACCAGTTGGGTGAATTTGATTCTAGGGGAGATGTGAAAGTTATCATGACCACAAACTGAATAGAAACTTTGGATCCAGTACTTATCAGACCAGGCCACATTGACAGAAAGATTGAGTTCCCCCTGCCTGATGAAAAGACTAAGAAGCACATCTTAAGATTCACACAAGGAGGATGATGCTGGTCGATGATGTAACCCCTGGACGATTTGATTATGGCTAAAGATGACCTCTCTGGTGCTGACATCAAGGCAATAAGTAGAGAAGCTAGTCTGATGGTCTTAAGAGAATGTAGAATGAAAATAACAAATGAAGACTTCAAAAAAATCTAAAGAAAATATTCTTTATAAGAAACAGGAATGCTCCCCCGAGGGGCTATCTCTAGTGAACCACAGCGGCTGTTAGGAACATGGTTGGGAGATTTCCTGACCCCTGAAAGGGATGAGGTTGGGGGAGTTGCCCAGAGGAATCCCTGTTCCTGTTGATTTTTATTAGCAAAACATCCTATGTGTCTTTTGGAGTATGACGTGTAAGTGCCCACTGGGCGGCCATCATCTGTTGGTCACAGTGCAGCACTCTGCTTCCCAATAAAGTGTGCTCTTTCACAAACAAACAAACAAAAAAAGAAAAAAGAAAAATTTCCCAACAAAATACCAGCAAACCAAACTCAACAATACATTTAAAAAATTATTCATCATGACCAAGTGGGATTTCTTCCTGGGATGCAAGATTGGTTCAACATACACAAATCAATTAAGATTATACATCATATCAACAGAATAAAGGACAAAAAAAAATGATCATTTCAATTGATGCTGAGAAAAGATTTGATAATATTCAACATCCCTTCATGATAACAACCCTGTAAAAACTGGATACAGAAAAAAAGTACCTCAACATAATAAATGCCATATACAACAGACTGATAGCTAGAATTATACTAAATTTGGAAAAACTAAAAGACTTCTCTGAGATCTGAAACATGACAAGAATGCCCACTGTCACCACTGTTATTCAGCATAGTAGTGGAAGTCCTAGTCAGAGTAATCAGATAAGAGAAATAAATAAAGGGCATCCAAATTGGAAAAGAAGTCTAATTATTCTTGTTTACAGATGATGTGATCTTAACTTAGAAAACTCTAAAGATGCCACCAAAAACTATTAAAATTGATAAATTCAGTAAAGTAGCAGGATACAAAATCAATATACAAAATTCTGTAGCATTTCTATGTCAACAGTGAACAATCTGAAAATGAAATAAAGTATTCTCATTTATAATAGCCACAAATAAAGTTAAATATCTAGGGATTAACCAAGCAAGTGAAAGATCTTTACAATGAAAACTATACAACACTGATGAAAAAAATTGAAAACTACACCAAAAAATGGAAAGATATTCCATGTTCATGGATTAGAAAAATCAATATTGTTAAAATGTCCATACTACCCAAAGCAACCTACAAGTTCAATATAATTCGTATCAAAATACCAACGATATTTTTTCACAGCAAAAGGAAAAACAACCCTAGATTGTATATAGAATCACAAAAGACCCAGAATAGTCAAAGCTATCCTAACCAAAAAGAACAAAACTGGTGGAATCATATTACCTGACTTCAAATTATACAGCACTATAATAACCAAAACAGCATGGTACTGGCATAGAAACAGATACATTACAAACTAAACACAATAGAGAATCCAGAAACAAATCTATACACCTGCAGTGAACTCATTTTCGACAAAGTTGCCAAGAACATCCACTGGGGAAAAGTGTATATCCAAATGGTGCTAGGAAAACTGGATATTCATATGCAGAAGAATGAAACTAGACCTCTATCTCTTGCCATATACAAAAATCAAATCAAAATGGATTAAAGACTTAAATCTAAGACCTCAAAATATGAAGCATCTAGAAGAAAACAATGGGGACACTCTCCAGGACATTGGTATATAAAACAATTTCTTGAGTAGTACCCCGAAGGTACAGGCAACCAAAGCAGAAATGGACAAATGTGATCATGTCAAGTTAAAAAGCTTCTGCACAGCAAAGAAAACAATCAACAAAGTGAAGAGACAACCCACAGAATTGGAGGAAATATTTGCAAACTATCCACTTGACAAGTGAGTAATAACCAGAATATACAAGGAGCTTAAACAACTCTATAGGAAAAAACTAATAATCCAATTTAAAAATGGGCAAAAGGTTTGAATAGACATTTCTTAAAAGAAGACATACAAATGACAAATAGGCATATGAAAAAGTGCTCAACATCATTGATTATCAGAGAAATGCAAATCAAAAGTACAATGAGATATCTTCTCACCTCAGTTAAAATGGCTTGTTTCCAAAAGACAGGCAATAACAAATGCTGATAAGGATGTGGAGAAAAGGGAACCCTCATACATTGTTGGTGGGAATGCAACTTGGTACAACCACTATGGAGAAAAGTTTGGAGGTTTCTCAAAAAACTGAAATTAGAGTTAACATATACATTGTTGGTGGGAATGTAAATTGGTACAGCCACTATGGAGAACAGTTTCTCAAAAAGAGAAAGGTTTCTCAAAAAACTAAAAATAGTGCTAACATATTATCTGGCAATCCCACTGCTGGGTATGTACCCAAAAGAAAGGAAATCAGAATATTGAGGAGATATCTGCACTCCCATGTTTGTTGCAGCATTGTTCACAATAGCCAAGATTTTGGAGCAACCGAAGTGTCCATTAACTGATAAAGAAATGGATATCTATTAACTGATATTAATGGATAAAGAAATGTGGTACCTATAAACAGTGGCACACTATTCAGCCATAAAAGAATGAGATTCAGTCTTTTGCAATAACATGAAAGAAACTGATAGGGACAGGAGACAGGGAAATACTGTGTAGAAAAGGGTGGTTTCCCAGAAAAGGGCTCATCCTCAAGCCTGAAGACTCATGGCCCTAAATGAAAACAGGCATTTCTGATTTCATGCCCCAAAAGTTGCCGTTTGCCCTGCCACACCCTCTATTCTGCACCCATAAAAACTCCGAGTTCCAGGGTCCAGAAGCAGACCAGCAGACCAGCAGACCAGCAGACCAGCAAGCTGGCAGACCAGCAGAACGACATAGCAGAGAGGGAGAGAAGAGGAGAACATCTGAGTGCAGACAGCAGTTAGACCAGGGGCAGTCGCTGGGCAACTCAACTCCTAATAATAACAGGAGATGTTAATACCTCATTTTCAATAATGAAAACACCAACCAGACAGATTAATAAAGAGAAAACAAAAATATAAATATTGGTGAGGATGTGGTGAGAAAGGAACTATGTAGACTGTCGGCAAAAATTAATATGAATTAGGATAGTCATATGGACAACTGTATGGAGGTTCCTCAAAACACTAAAAATAGGATTACCATATGATCCAGCAACCACACTTGTGGATATTTATCCAAAGGATTTGAAATCAATATGTCAAAAAGATGTTTGCACTCCCATGTTCACTACAGCACTGTTCATAACAGACAAGATATGGAGTCAATCTAAGTGTCTATCAAAAGGTGAATGGATAAAGAAAATGTGGTATATACACAAAATGGAATATTACTGAGCCTTAAAAATGTAAGAAGGCTGAGTGTGACTTGCACCTGTAATTCTAGCGCTTTGGGAGGCCAAGGCAGGAGGGTCACTTGAGGCTAGGAGTTAGAGACAAACCTGGGCCAACATAGGAAGACCGGGTCTCTACCAAAAATTTAAAAATTAGCCAGGTATGGAAGCATGCACCTGTAGTCCCAGGAGGATCACATGAGGCAGGAGTTTGAGGCTGCAGTGAGCTAAGAAAGTACAACTGAACTTCAGCCTGTGTGACAATGAGACCCTGTGTCTAAAAAAAAAAGAAAAGAAAAGAAAGAAAGAGAAAGATTTTGTCTTTTCTAACAACAGAGACGAATTTGAGAATCCTATGCTAAGTGAAGTAAGCAATAAGCCAAGGACAAAGAAAGATAAACTGCACATGTTCTCACTTATATGTGTAATCCAAAACAATAGAACACAAAAAAGCAAAGAATAGAATGGTGGTTATCAGAGGCTGGGGGTGTTAGTAAGCAAATAAGGAGGTAATTGTCGAAGGGTACAAAGCCTCATTAGACACGAGGTTTTTCTCTTTGAGATTTATTGCATGGTATGGTGAATACAGTAAATATTAATGTATTGTAGATTTCCAAATCACTAAGAGTAAATTTCATCAGATGTTCTCAACACACACAAAACATGATAAGTATTTGAGGTGATGGATATCCTAATTCACTTGATACAATTATTTCATATTGTGTTTATAAATCATAACATCACTTTGTAATCCATAAATATATACAACTATAATTTGTTAATGTATAATTGAAAATGAAACTTAAAAATATATTTACACTTAAAAAAGAAACAGAAGACTTGAACAAAACTGTAGAACAATTAAATCCATACAGCACACTCCCCCCAACAACAGCAGAATACACATTCTTCTCAGATGCATGTGGCACATCCTCAATGATAGATCATATGTTGGGCCATTAAATGAATTTCAATTCCTTAACAAATTTAAGAAGATTGAAATTATACTAAGTATATTTCATGACACCAGTGGAGTAAAACTAGAAATCGATAGCAAAAGAAAAATGGAAAAATACAAAAAATGTGGAAATTAAACAACACATTCTTGAAAAACCAACGAGTCAAAGAAAATGCTCAGAAAAAAAAATTAGAAAACAGCTTGAGACAAACAAAATTGAAAACATACAGGAATTTATGAGATGTAGTAAAAGCAGAACTATGAGAAAAGTTTATGGTGGTAAATGTGCACATTAAAAAAGAAGGAAGATCTCAAATCAATAGCTTGACTTAAACCTCAAGGAACAAGGGAAAGAACAAACTAAGTTCAAAGTTAGCAGAAGAAAGGAAATAGAAAATAATTCAAGAGAAATAAAAAATAAAGAATAGAAAAAAATCAATGAAACTAAGAATTAAGTTTTGAAAAGATCAATAAAATTGACCAACCTTTAGGTTGACTAAGAAAAAAGAGAGAAGGCTCAAATTACAAAAATTAGAAATGAGACAGTATAACTCATGCTGCAGGAATAAAACAGATCAAAACAGACTACTATGAAGAATTATACACCAACAAATTGAATAAGCTGGAAGAAATGAACAAATTTCTAGAAACATACTCTCTACCAAGACTGAATCATGAAGAAATTTAAAAATCTGGGACAGGCACAGTGGCTCACACCTGTAATCCCAGCACTTTGGGAGTCCGAGGTGGGGAGATCATGAGGTCAGGATTTTGAGACCAGCCTGGCCAATATAGTGAAACCCCATCTCCCCATGTCTACTAAAAAATACAAAAATTAGCCGGGCATGGTGGCATGCGCCTGTAGTCCCGGCTACTTGGGAGGCTGAGGCAGGAGAATAGCTTGAAACCAGGAGGTGGAGATTGCAGTGAGCCAAGACCACACCAATGCGCTCCAGCCTGAGTGACGGAACAAGATGCCATCTCAAAAAGAAAAAAAAAATCTGAGCAGATCTACAATGAGTAAGGAGATTTAATCAGCAGTCAAAAACCTTAGAATAAAGAGAAGCCTAGAATGAGATGACATTTTTGAAGAAGTTTAATAACCATTTAAAAAATAATTAACACAAATCCTTCCCAAATTGTCCCCCCAAAATTCAAGAGAAGACTTCTAAACTCATTTTATGACATCAGCATTATCTTAATACCAAAGTCAGGTAAATATATTGCAAAAAAAGAAAACTACAGACCAATATTCCTGATAAATATTAATGCAAACGTCCTCAGCAAAATACTAGTAAACTGAATTCAACATATTAAAAAAGTATACATTGTAACTAAATGGGATCCATTCCTGGAATTCAAGGATGGTTAAACATATAAAAAGCAGTCAATATAATATACCACATTAACACAATGAAGGACAAAAACAACATAATCATGTCAATTGATGCAGAAAAAGCATTTGAAAAATTCCACAGCCTTTCATGATAAAAATTCTCATTTAACTAGGAATAGAAGAAAACTATTTTAACATAATAAAGGCTATGTATTAAAAGCTCACAGCTAACATCATGGCAAACTGAAAGCTTTCCCTCTGATATCAGGAACAAGGTAAGGATACATCTCTTGCCACTTCTATTAAATGTAGTAGTGGAAGTCTAAGCTAGAGCAGTTAGAAAAGAAAAAATAAGAAAGGAAAAAATAAAAAAGCATCCAAGTTAGAGAGCCAGAAGTAAATTATCTCTACAGAAGACATGACCTTATATGTAGAAAATCCTAACAATTCCACACAAAGACTGTTAGAACTAGTAGATTAATTTAGCAAAGTTGCAGGATACAAAACTAACACAAAAAATCACCATATTTCTGTACATTGACAATGAAAAATATGAAAAGGAAAAAAATTAAATCCTATTGTCAGTAGCATAAGAAAGAATACCATAATCAGGAAGAAACTTAACCAAGGAGGTGAGAGACTTACACACTGAAAACAACAAAGTATTGCTGTAAAAATACAAAGAAATAGAAAAACATCACATCACGGGTTGGAAGACCTAATATTGTTGAAATGTCAACATTATACAAAGCTATCTGCAGATTTAATGCTTAATCCTTAATAAAATCCACGTGGCTTTTTTTTTTTTTTTGTAGAAATAGAAAGAAAAGACATTTAAAATTCATGTGAAATCTGAAAAGACCCCTAATAACCACAACAAATGTAAGAAAGAAAAATAAAGCTGTAGGTCTCATACTTCCTGCTCTCAAAACATATTACAAAGTTATAGTTATCAAAACAGTGTGGTACTGGTATAAAGACAAACATATAGTCCGATGGAAAATAATAGATAACTCAGAAATAAATTGACAAATACATGGTCAACTGATCTTTCATAAGGGTGTCAAGAACACACAATGGGAAGAAAATTGTCTCTTCATCATATGGTATTGGGAAAACTGGATATCCACATGCAAAAAAATAAATAAATAAATAATAAAGTTAGAGTCTTACCTTACACCATATTTAAAATTTTAATTAAAATTGAACTAAAGTCCTAAGCATAATACCTAAAACTATAAAAACCCAAAAAGTAAACATAGGGGAAAACTTTCCTGACATTGGATTTGGAACTGATTTATTGGATATGACACCAAAAGCAAAAATAGACAAATGGGACTACATCTAACTTAAAAACTTCTGTACAGCAAAGGAAACAACAGAGTAAAAAGGCAATCTACAGAATGGGAGAAAAAAATTTAAATCATTAATCTGATAAAGGGTTAATATCTGGAATTTATAAAGAACACCTACAACTCAATATCCAAAACTCAAATAACCCAGTTAAAAAATAGGCAAAGGAATTGAATAGACATTTCTCAAAAGAAGACATACAAATGATCAACAGGTGCATGAAACGGTGGTCAGCATTTCTAATCACCAGGAAATTTCAAATCACGCCAGTTAGAATGGCAACTATTTTTAAAAAAACAAAAAAGCGTTAGGAAGGATGTGGAGAAATTGGAACCCTTGTGCACCGCTAGTGTGAATGTAAAATGCTACAGCCACTATGGGAAGCAATATGGCAACTCTTCAAAAACTTGAAAATATAATTAACATATAATCCAGAAACCCCACTTCCGGGTATATATCCCAAAGGATTGAAAATAAAATCTCGAAGAGATATTTGCACGCCTACGTCCAAGAAGGAGCGTTATTCACAATAGCCAAGAAATAGAAGCAATCTAAGTGTCCATTGATAGATGAATTTATAAAGAGAATATAATATATATGTGCAATGTAATGTTATTCAGCCTTTAAAAAGAAGAAAATCCTCTCATATTAGCATATGAAAATCAATGAACATGAAGGACATTATGCTAAGTGAAATAAACAGCAACAAAGAGACAAATACTGCATGATTCTGCTTATATGAGGTATCTAAAGTAGTCAAACTCTTAGAGAGTAGAGTAGTGGTTTCTGGGGGTTGGGGGTGGGATAAAGGGGAGTTGTTAAACGGGTACAGAATTGTAATTTTAATTTTAATTTGTCAAGATAAAAGTTCTAGAGATTGCACACAAGGTACATATAGTTAACACTGTATTGTGCACTTAAAATGGTTAACATAGTAAAAATTTTATTATGGGTGATTTATCACAATTAAAAAAAAGGGACATGAGGAAGCTTTTGGGTCATAGGGATATGTTCATGATTTTGATTATAGTGATTATTTCAACTCCCTTCTATCCCTCCCCCAACCCATAGCAGCCACTACATCTATTTCATGGATGTAATCATATGTCAAAATTTACCATGCTTTATGCTTTAAATATGCACAGTTTATTTGTATGTCAACTATATTTCAATAAAGGTACGTAAAAATCAACATGGCATATCTCAATTTTTTTCAGATCTAATCTGTTATTTCTTATGGAACGACTTGATCCATGTTCTTGGTTATTTTAAGGAGTTCCTGGCATTTGAGGTTGCTGTTTCTAAGACAGCAGTGAATATACAGGTCTATACTCTGCACTCATTCCTTCAACTCTAAAACACTATACCTTCTAAAATGAGGCAAGGCGCTATCAGAAAAAGGCGGATAGGTTTAGGTTTACAGGGGCTAGTAGCATTTATTTCAAACACGCTCTCTCACAATTGTCACTCCCCTATCCTCACCCCACAGCGTCTAGGAACCGGTACAATAAGTGGTGCCTAGTGGTGGCACCAAACCTACATATGGTTTATGTAGTGGGGTCGTGGTGCTAAGACATAGGTTTCTGAAGTAGCCTTACAGCTGGCCAAGATGTAATCATAATTCTGATTATAAAAGTCCTTCACAGTTAATGCTGTGCTAACCAAGGGCATTCACAATGTACCTTAGGATTTCAACTATAGAGCTGGGGCATCTTCTCATCGGGAGGCATTCATGGAAGACAAGACAATGCTCAAACCTACTAAAGGCTTACATTGTCACTGAAGTTTTGGGGATAGGTGCTTGATGTTACTGTTTGCCATCTCTGCCTCCAATTTGCTAGAGAAGTTTTCTTTCTGAGTACATCAACACACTATCACTCCAGGATACTGGGGTTGCTTCAAACTTTGATGGGCTGTATTCCATGGCTGATTAATTCCTATAAAGAGAAAATCTCTTTAAGACTATGTTTTTGACCATCATTCCTAGGATTTGTCAAGGCAATCAAGAGTATTTCAAAACATACTACTGTTAGTTAACATTAATGTGAACTTCCCTTCATCTTGAGGTGTCAACAACCTATAGTATTACATATGTATGGGGTCTTTTGGACCTCAGAGATAATAGAATGTAAGAGAATCTGTATTCATCTACCCAGGGAGATGAGACACACTGTGTTTAGATGAAGCTAAACATTTGAATAGATTGAAATAACCTCCACAAACACCAGTTGTTTTTAATAACCACATATTGACCTTCTTTTTAAAGACTCGAACATCTGGTTGATTACATTTTTCTGTGGCTTTGGGTAGATATAGCCTTAGGCATGACAAATGAAAATAACGACAATGTAACATTGACAAAGTTAACAATGCATATGGCTTATTTGTACATATTTAAATGCATTTATAATTTTAAAGATGGAATAGGATTATGGATGATTTCTGTGATTGTTGATTAATTGATTCTGCTAAAATATATTTTTTGAAAAATACTGAAAAACACAGTCATTTAAGAAATAAAAAGAGCAACATAAACAATTGAAAATGCAATAAGGTAAGTAGAAAGGAATTAGAAAATATAAGAAAATAGGAGAAAAAAAAAAAAACAGGAATAAGCTGGAATGTACAGAATTGCCCAGGAAACCTTTCCAATGTATGGAATATGAACACTAGTATTTTTGAGGCTGAGCATGCATGAAATTTGACATTTAGATAGTAAATATTTTGTTGCAATTTTTCTAATATAACATAAGCCTAAACTATTCCCCTTAGGAAGTATTTACAGATTGTAACTTTTGAGGGTTTAAAGTTTAACTCCCTTTCTGTTAATTTAATGCATCGGTAAAACAAAGGTGAATGCATAGAAATAGAGCATTTTTTTTTTAAGAGACAGGGTCTTGCTATGTTGCCCAGCTGGACTCCAACTCCTGGACTCAAGCCATCCTCCCGCCTCAGCCTCCCGAGTAGCTGCGACTAGAGGCATGTACCATTGTGTCCAGGTATTTTTTAATTTAAAAATTAATTTGAAATCATTTCAAACTCATAAAAATGTTCAGAATAGTACTTTTGCACCAACCTGATAGAAATCTCAAATACCCATAATTTCTTAAATGTTAACATTTTACATAACCACAGTACAATTATCAAATTAGGAAACTGATATTAATATAATATTATCATCTAATCTATCATCTAATCTAATATAATATTATCATCGAATCTATAGTTTAGATGATAATATTATGTTAATATCAGTTTCCTAATTTGATAATTGTATATCAATTTGATATACAAATTAATGTTTTACAAATTAATGTTTTTTTTCTGGTCTAGGATCATACATTACCATTAGTTTTCATGTCACGTTTAATCTGGAACAATCCCCTATTCTTTCTTTGTCTTTTACGATTCTGGCACTTTTGAAGAGGACTGGCCAGTTATTTAGTTTTGTAGAATGTTCCCCAATCTAGGCATGTCAGACATTTCTTCATGATTGAGATTACCATGGAATGATGTGTTTATTTCAGTGAAGCATCAGGAACCACATGATTAAGATTTGTCCCGTTACTAGTTGATGTTAATTTTTATGACATGATTAAGGTTGTGTTTGCCTGTTTTCTCCACCCTAAAGTTATCATTTTTCCCTTTGGAATGAATAAGTATCTTGTTGGGAGATCTCATTTATACTTTCGCCCGCTAATATTTTTAACCAACTTGTGAGTCTTTCCTAAAATGTTTATTGTTTGTCAAATAATAATTATATGTATTAGTTGGAATACTAATGTAAGAAAAAATTGTTCTTTCTCATATATTTATTTATTTGTTTATGTCAGTATGGACGGATAGAGCCTTATCTTATTCTATGGATTATAATCCATTACTATCTTTATTATTCTGCTGTTCAAATTATCTCAAATTTGGCTGCCAGGAGCCCCTTCAAGATGGCTCCTGTGTCCTTTGGACAACGGCCCATCAGTTCTTTTTTAAAGCCCTGCTTTCTCTTCTGGAATTATAAGAGGTTCCTCTGATATTTTAACTCTCTGAGTCTTCGAATTAGCCATTTCTCTAGGAATCCTGTTGTTTTTATTGGAGAATGATATTTTGAATCTAACATCTTGGTATTAGGGGTGCTCATGGCTACTGAACGGCCATTGCCTTTACATTCTCTTAGCAGACAGATATTTTCTAAACCTCTCTCTCTCTATATTTTATGTCAGTGCTTTCCAGCCAGGAATATATCTGTTGTTGAATAAATTACTATTACTCCTTGCAATGAAGGAGGCTGCATGCTGTGGAGAATCATGATGTATTTTAGTAAGTTGATACAAAAGAACTTATTACAGTGTTTGGACTCATGTTAGGTAGTTTGGGAAGAGATTAAGGAAGTGTGGCTTTGCTCTTGGATGGATGCTGTCAGGAAAGGTAATTCTCTGGGAATCTTACTGAATTTTATCTAGGAGGAGAAAAGACTAGAAGGAAGTTAAAGCTGCAATTTGAAAAGAAGCAATCATTTATTACCTTAGCTTGGGCTGCTATGACAAAATGCCAAGGCTTAGACAATGGAAATTTATTTGCCATGGTTCTGGAGGCTGGAAGTCCTAATCAGGGTGCCAGCATGGTCAGGTTATGGTGAGGGTTCTCTTCCTGGCTGGTTGACAGCTGCCTTTTTACTATGTCTTCACATGGTGGAGAGAGAGGAAGCTCATGTCTCTTTTGAAGGACAATAGTCCCACCATGGATGCCCCACTCTCATGACCTCATCTAAACCTGCTTACCTCTCACAGGACCCACCTCCTAATACCATGATATTGGAGGTCAGGGCTTCAACATATGAATTTTGGGAGAGCGCAAACATATATAGTTCTTAACACTTATATAAGCCAAAATGGAGGGATGTTTGGTTATTTATGTGGTTTGCAGTGTTCTTGTTTTTGTCTGTGCCCAAACAAGGCTACAAAGTGTCTTGGTTTTTTGTGTATCACTTCAGAATCCTTAGCTGCTATAGGACAGTTACGGAGTGGTCTTGTCTAATATTGATGCTCTGTGGACTCATTTGTATTTAACAGAACATCAAAGCCTAGCTATGAATGATATCCAGTTCCTGCATGTATTCATACACAGTATTACATTCAGTTCCTGGATGTATTTCTAATAGTATTCTTCGAAATGAACTATTCTTTGCAGTTGAGACACATCCCCTAACATCTTATGCCTATGATGTGAACGAGAGAAAAGGAAGAGGCCAATTTATACAGAGAATGAAGAACAAAGCAGATATCTGGAAAAAGCAAAGGCAAAGTCTCCACAACTTTCTAGACCTTGTTTCAATCACCTTGCTGAGTCTCTGAAATGTTTCAATTCTTGAATGCCATGAAATAGCTCTGTACCCTCATGATGGTTTCAATGGTTTGCGTTTAGTTGGGTTTCTGGTACTTGTAACCAAAAGTTTCCTAATGAATAAAATAGAGAAAAAATTGTCACAAAAGTTGTAGTGTACCAGAGATAAAATTATACAGCAGACAATTTGGAGGTTATTTAGATCTCATACCTTCAGACTCAGTGACTTCCTCTCCGAAAACAATATTCTTGTGTGTATATCCCAAGTCTTCTGAAGCCTGAAGGCAGTGCTGTCTCTTCACCCAGGACTGACAGTCCTAGGACCTTATCTTCTGCTTTGTATGGTAATTTCTAAATAACATCTTCTGTTTCACAAAATTATAACATACATTATAATTGCAGAAAATATATTATTTATGGAAAATAAATATGGAAAGCAAAAGTCTCTCCAATATAAGCAGTCTTATATTGTGGTGCTTTAAATTCTAGTCATATATTTGTTTTAAACAAAGCTGACATGATTCTTAATTCAGAAGTTTGAATCATTCTTTTCCCTCTCCTAGCATTGCATCATAAACATTTTCCCATAAGCTTCAAAGTATTATTCTATTGACTGCATAATATTCCACTGTGTGGTTGTTGCATAAATTATTTTATAATTCTCTTTTTGTGGAACATTTCTTTCTCTATTACTTTTCTCTATCTTAATCTCTGATTATTTTGTAAGACTAGATTTCTTAGGATGAATTACTGAATCAAAGAGTGAAAACACTTAAAAATCTATTGCTATGCATGGCCAAATTGCTTTCTAGAAAGGTAATAACTATTTACACTTCTTATCAGCAATGTTTGAAAATGCTTATTTTATTATATCCTCATCAGCAATGATTGTCATTTGTGGAAATCTTTACCAATTTGGTAGACCAAAAATGACCATTGTACTGTTTTAGTTTACATTTATTGAGTCTTTTATATTTATATGTTCATATCCTTTTCTGAACCTTTTTTTCTAGAAAAGCCTTGTCGTACCCTCAAAAATCTATTCTCCCTTTTTCTTGGGTATGTAAGATCCCAATTAGAGAATACATTTTCCAGGCTCTCTTGCAGCAAGTAAGACTATATGGCCAGATTTTCACAAATGGAAATGGAGTTGAAGATATGTCTTCAGTACTCTCTTTTCTTGTTTAAAAGGAAATCCCTTGCTCAGGTTGTCTCTCCTCCTTGCCACTGCTTGGGAACCAGGTGAAGCAGCAACCAGCTTAAATATTCAGAAACGAACAATGCCCCAGAGAAAACAGCAGCTAGATGAAGGAAACCTCAATGACTACATGGAGCAGAGCTACCTGGAGGGAGCTGCTACCTTCTTTGTTCTTACATGAGAAAAGAAATGAAATCTTATCTTAGTGAAACCATTTATTTTGTCATCTTCAAGACAGCAGGTTAATCATTATCCTAATGTCTATTTGATGGCCTGATGTTTTTCTCAGTGATTTTTAGAGTCTTTACTTAAAGTTTCAACCTTATTTTGTATGTTATAAACATTTCTCCTAATTTGTCACTTGCTATTTAATGTGGTTTGAGATATTTGGGAAATAAATAAAATCATTATATGTAAAAATCAACCATTTCCTTTCTGCTTTATTTTATTGTATTTATATTGAGAGAGTTTTGTCCTAGCCCAATAATATATTTTCTTTTTTTTTTTTGAGACGGAGTCTTGCTCTGTCGCCCAGGCTGGAGTGCAGTGGCCAGATCTCAGCTCACTGCAAGCTCTGCCTCCTGGGTTTACACCATTCTCCTGCCTCAGCCTCCTGAGTAGCTGGGACTACAGGCGCCCGCCACCATGCCCGGCTAGTTTTTTTGTATTTTTTTAGTAGAGACAGTGTTTCACCGTGTTAACCAGGATGGTCTCGATCTCCTGACCTCGTGATCCGCCTGTCTCGGCCTCCCAAAATGCTGGGATTACAGGCTTGAGCCGCCGCGCCCGGCCCCAATAATATATTTTCTTCTAGTGTGCCTAGTAAATTACACTCCACCACACACACACACACACACACACGAGAAAATACGTCTGCTAGTATTTTAGTATGACTTTGGCTAGTGTAATTATGAGTGGTTTTTATTTATCTTTTCCAAATTGTTTATAAATTTGTATGCATTATTAAAATTAGAAGGAAAACTATTTCAAATGATGCTTTTGTGTGGAGTGGGTTATGCACAGAGAAGAAAATGTTCCTATGGAAAAATGTCTAAGGAAGCTAACCTAGAGCAAAAGAGAATACAGAAGGGAGGTTTGTCTTTCCAAGTATATTTTTGCATATTGCCTGTGAGGAGGAATAATCTGGATAAAAGAAACTAAAAGACATTTTGTTGAATGGTGAGATTGATTATGAGCTGAGAAATGGCACATTAATTTCCAACTATTTTAAATTAAGTTTGACTCAGAAGTGCTGTTCAGGAAGAGATTTGTTTTTCCCTAATTTGTATTTGTTACATATTAATTAATGTTAATTTAGAAAAATTCAGAAAAAAGACACTGAATAGAAAAAGGAAAATTTGTATTCATCTACATTTGTACTCGAGAAAATCATTACTGACATTTTAGTGAATATGCTTTTAGACTTTTTTCTAAACAAAGAGAACAAATTAAATATATATCGACTATTTTTAAAAGAAAGAATATACAACATTATTTTGTAACTTATCTTTTTTATTGAACTATAAATGTTTTATTAAACAGAAATTGCTCTATTTAAATAAAATTAAACTGAAATTAAATTAGCTTTGAGAATTTCATGATAGCCCTGGAGATCACTGACAACTTGCAGGATTTTGAGAGCAGGTCTGGGACTCTCTCAACCAGAAGATTCCAGACAATGGCTCAATAGTCGAGTGGCTTTGCTGACACTACCATTTTAGCTCCAGCATTCCGAATTCAAAACACATGCATCAAGGCAGTTTAAAAAGCAATTGGGTCTTTAGATGCTCTTCTGTTTCTTGGCTTAATATTTTTAAGCTTTTTTAAACCACTACAAATATAAAACAAGGTACCCTGATATGAATAGTCTTGTTTTCTGATTTATCTTTCTGGTTATAATTGCTTTCTCTTACCCCCAGCCTCAGTCATTTTAGCCAGACCTGATTTTAAATAATATGACATGCTAAATAAAATGAAACCGAGGAATTTATGCTGGAACTAGATTAAGTAGACAGTCTGCAAAAAATTAAAAATGTACAGACACTGGAAGTGAAAAGAATGAGGCTAAGACTCTAAGAGTTAAGTCTGGGTTCTGAAAGGTGGTCTAGGACCACTTGATCAGCATCATTTAGCTCATTAAATGCGAATTCTCAGGCACTCCACCCCGCTACCCACTAAGGCTTAGTGAATCAGATTCTCTGAAGTTGAAGCCAAGTAATTTAATCTCCAGGTGATTCTTAGTGCACAAAGTTTTAGAGCCAGAAGTTTAGATTAGAAGTGTAGTTTTGTCTATTTTTATGACATCAAGTTACATCTAGTATTGGCCCCTTCGCTGGCAGCTCAGCTGAAGCAAGTCTCATGACTAATCATCAATAACTTAGCAGGAGCACCTTAGATGGATATACAGCTGTGAAAGCAGTATCAGGAAGTGGAGCCAAGACCAGGACAGGAACGGTCAGTAGTGGTGTCCAGGACACAGGCCAGCTCAGATGATGAAATATTTACTATAACTATAGTCCTAAGTTGCCATTAATGGCAGAATCAGTTCAAGGATGGCAACCTAGAAGAATCTAGATGTAAATAGGGGGCACTGCCTATTTTATGCAGCCATGGGAAAAGTCAATCTAGGAGACAGATAGGTCAACTACATTTATCAATGAATAGGAATCATGACCTGAGAAGTCCCAGGCCTGGCATGACCAAGTCAGACAGCATCCTTGCCGTCAACAAGCCAGCCCTCTGGTGGAGAGACAGCGGGCAATTAAGTTCTCAGTAACTGAAGTGACACCTGGCAGCCAGATCCCAGGGAAACGACATGGAGGGAAGGTGCACATGATTGGATGTAGAGCAAGATTAAAGGAAGGACAGGTTACATTCATTTTCTATCACTCTTCGACATTGTGTTTCAGTTTCATTTAATACAAAACCACAGGGGGAACTGAGTTTGTTTTGAGAATGAAGAACACAGCCAGACCTCAATCATTTGGATTTTATTAGTTGGAATTAGTGATAATTGGAAAGTGGTTTAGCTGAAGTTTATCTAAGTTCATCTATGGAAGAAAAACAAAAAAATAAAAATAAAAATAAAAAATAAAAATCCCAAACAAATGGATTTTATAAACTTGACTAAACCTACTTTCAGATATATTCAAAGTTCTCTATTAGATATAAGCAAATCAAAAGCTAATTACAAATCATTTTAGAGCTGTCCTTAAATTTGCTACTAGTAACTCTAGTTCACGGAAGTAATTATTTAACCTAATTCGCAATAGTTCTGGTGTCTGAGAGTAATAGAACTGCATTTCTTTCTGAAGTGGCATATACTTCTTTTTCCTCGTTTTTTCTGGTTAAGGCCTTTTCTCCTCTTTCTCCCTCTCCTTCCTTCCCACTCTACCCCTTTTCATCTTCTTTCTCCTATCTCCTTGTTCCTCCTTCTCTTTTTGTTTGTCTCCTCTCTCTTTCCCTTCAATCTCTCTCTCCATCCCCTCTTCATCCTCTCTACTTCTCTCACTGCTGTTTTTAACCAGCAGTTGAGAGGTTTATAACTGATGTATGCTTACCATATATGAAACCGAGCAATCAAAATGTTTTGAAGGTGCGAAGTCTTCCTTTCTCCATTGCTTTAGGGTGAGACATTTTCAATGTCTGCCTTCTAAGCAGCGGCCTTGGGACTAGCCACCCACGATGCCCGGCAAGGGATTTAGAAGCTCGGAAACCCATGGCAAGTCTCTGTCTTGGCTTTTTCAACCTTTTTACATAAGCCAGTTAATAATTTAAATGACACGCATTGATTACTGTGGAAACAACCATAATACATTTTCTTAGAGAAATAAAGATTTCTGGTGGCAATTTATTAATGCTAAATTAATCCAGAAGGAAAAAAATAATTTGCGCACACATTCTTCTTGAATGAAAGAATCTTTACCATCATGAAGCGATTTTAGCTGTCTCATCCCTAATTGCCACTTGGTATCTCTCTCTCTCTCTTACAGTTTCCTAGTGTTCTCTTTGTTTTTAATTGGTGATTCCAACCATCTGGATCCACTAGCTTATGAAGGCATGAGAGAGAAATAGAACATAAAAGAAAACAAACTTCACCCATTTCAATCAAGTCCACATCTGAAAGCTTCCATATTCTACAGCATTTCCTATGCTATAGGAAATACGGTGTCAGAATAAGCCAAGCTGAAAGCAGATCTGGGGATGAATGAAAAGAAAAATGCTAATGCCACGTCAGTGTTAAGGCCTGGGCTCCGAGCTATTTTTGGAAGAGGCTGTCCAGATGCACGTGAGTTTTCCATATGGTGGAGGAAAGGACCTAGAGGGTCTTATGATGGGAAGTCTGGGCCTTGCAATCAGAACCATCTGGGTTTGAACCCTGACTCAGCCATGTTGAATCCTGCAATTTGGGGCAGGAGTTTATTTCTGTCTGAAAATGTTGGAAAAACATAATTGCAATTATTAAGTGAAGTAAAATATGAAAGTTCTTACCACTCTGGTTTGAATGTGTCCCCCAAACCTTGTGTGTTGGAAACTCAATCTCCAGATTGATATGTTGATGAAGTTTGAAGGTAAGCCATTGGGAGGTAATTAGGGTTTGACAAGGTCATCAGGATGGGGCCCCCATGATGGGACTGGTGACTTCATAAGAAGAGAAAAGCACACTGGCAAAGCTTCTGTGCATCATCATGTGATGCTTTCCACCATGTCTTGACACAGTAGGAAGGCCCCCACTGGCTACATTCCCTGCACCTTAGACTTCCCAGTTTCCAGAACTATAAGAAATTTCCTTTCTTTAAATGTGACCCAGTTGCAGCTATTCTGTTATAGCAATAGAAGATGGACCAAGTCACTCCTCACTGCTATTTTAAAATATTGGTTTAAAACTTGTGCAGGTTGAGCGTCCCTAATCAATCAATCAGAAATTGGAAATGCTCCAAAATCTGAAACTTTGAGTGCTGACACGATGCCACACATGGAAAATTCCACACCTGACCTCATGTGATGGTTCACAGTCAGAACACAGGCCTGCAATACACAGTTTATTCAGCTTTCTTAAACAGCATGCTCGTAGCAATAAACAGAGGCAAGGGTGTGGAAGGTTTTCAAAAGTTTAGCATTAAGGATACCATATATGCTATTGCCAACACATGGAACACAGTAATTAAAGACAAACTGTGCATGCCTCCTACAACTTCTGGCCTGCAGTTATGTTTAGTGATAATGATGAGCAAAATGGCGACTTTGAATGATTTCATATCTCAAATGAGGAAAAAAATGATGTCTGACACCATTACATATGCAAAAGTCGACTTTTCAAGGCTATCAATAAGCTGGAAAGGGGCTGGGTGTGGTGGCTCAAGCCTGTAATCCCAGCACTTTAGGAGGCCGAGATAGGCGGATCACGAGGTCAGGAGATCGAGACCATCCTGGCTAACCCAGTGAAACCCCGTCTCTACTAAAAAATACAAAAAACTAGTCAGGCGAGGTGGTGGGGTGCCTGTAGTCCCAGCTACACAGGAGGCTGAAGCAGGAGAATGATGTAAAACCCGGGAGGCAGAGCTTGCAGTGAGCTGAGATCTGGCCACTGCACTCTAGCCTGGGTGACAGAGCGAGACTCCGTCTCAAAAAAAAAAAAAAAAAAAAAAAAAAAAAGAAAAGAAGCTGGAAGAGGATATTAAGAAGTTTTAACATCAGTAAGTTCATAATGATGCTCCAGTTGTTCATTTACCAATGGTGAAATAGCCAATCGGTTCTGAATCAAGGTGATCATGATAATAGTGGCAAGAAAGATGACATTGTTAACACTGCAGAAAAAGTGTTTGTAAATGACATGATGAAATGTGTGATGGGTTCATTGAAGGACCAGAGCACACATTCATAACAAAACAAGAAATCATGTCAGTTTCTAAAACCACAGAGAGATTTCTGAGACAAATTGCTGTTAATGAGGCACATGAGGAAACATTTCAAAAAGCCATCTTGTAGGATGCCTCTTCATCCCTAGAGGACCCACTTTCTGGTCCCTCAACTGCTTTTGATGTTTCTTCTTACCTCAAAAAATAAAACAGTGTACAGTTAACCTTTTCATTAAAACACAGCTTTGTAGGTGGAGACTGAAAGCCTGCTGTTGTTTGTTGTTGCCGCTGTTTAACATCAGATACAGCTATTCTGATGATGCTACTGTGCTATTTAGTTATTCTGAAAATAGTATTTTTTCACTGTGTTAATGTTATGCCACATTTTTTATTGTTGAGTACTATGTGTGAATAAGTTTAAGAAAATGATTGATTATTGGTTAGCACAATGCTAACAGAAATCATCAACAGGGAGCTCTGATCTGGCCAATGAGTGAGGGAGGATTCCTCCAAGGAAGTGATACTTGAGCTGAGATCCTGAGAATGAACTGGAGTTGACTAAGAGATGAGTGGGTCAGATTAGGACAGCCTCGATAAGACCTGTGGCAGCAGAGCATGTCAAATTTGAGGAAATGAAGAGGCCAGTGTGGCAGGAAAATGATGAGGTTGGAGATTTAGGCAGTTAGCAGATGGTGAGGAAGGGACCTGTATGCAAAATGGAGGATTTTGCACTTTATCTCGTGCATTCCTCTAAGTCACGAGTGGACTGGAGAGAGAACAGAGCAGATGTGGAATATCAGTAAGGAGGCTGTTGCTATGCCCCAGAAGACAGTGACTAACAACAGGCTGGGACTATGGAGATGAAAAAAAGTGAATGGATTTAAAACTATATTTAAGAGGCAAAATGGACAAGACTTTTATGATGCATTAGATGTGGGGGTAATGAGAAACAGTTGTTAATGATGAATCTTAGGTTTATAGAATTTACTACAAAAGAAAAACCACAATAAGCTGAGAGGGATGTATGATTTCAATTATATAGCTTTGGGAATTCAGTTTTGTACACCTTGACTTGAAGTGCCTCTGAAACATGACAGCACGAATTCTTTCTCCTCTCCTATACTGTAAGGCCCACAAAGTCAGGGATTGTAGGTCCTTTTTTAAATTTTTATAATCACCACATACCTGTAAACTATATCATTTGGTACATAAAAGGTGTACAATAGATTTGTTGACTGATGCAAAGAGCTTGAATTCTTGCTTGGGGGGTGAATTTACTGAAGAATCTGAAACCGTCAATACCAGCAGCTGGTGCCTCCCATGAGGTGACCTCAGGTGTGGCCTCCTCTCTGAATTCAGAAGTTGACCTCAATGTCAGCGCAGTTCCTTTCAGTTCTAACACTAAGTCAGTCTTGCTGATACAAACAGGTCTCCCAACCAATGCAACAGCTTCTTGCCAGACCTTGCTTCACTCCATGTGGTTTTCCTCTAAATTTTTGTACTGAGATATTTCAGTAATGACTTCTCTGCAGCCAGTTATTGCCACATATTCATGAGGAATTTGGGCATGTGAAAGTTCCCCAGGTCACCTGAGGACACCTTTAAAGGTCATCATCCTAATAATATTCTTCTCTTTTTCAAAGACCATCATCCTGATAATATTCTTCTCTTATCTATTTCTAGTTAGCACTCTCTTACTCATGCCCCAATAAATTTCCAAAGCTTATTTGTCCAATATTCACTGTTGTTTAAACATTCTGTTTAAAAATGCAATCTCCTAAGTTCAGTGTACCACTGACTTCACACAAAGTATTTCTTCACTCACAACACACATAGAATAGCAACCCAGCAGGTCTGATTCTTGCCACTATGCCCATTATTTTCCAAACACACATTTCGTTATTGTTCAATAAATAGCGGCTAACATTTATTAAGCACTTATTCTCTTTATGTGTTATTCTAAGCACTTGTATTAAGTTATTTAATCTTCACAACAATTCTATGAGGCGGGTATTGTTTTTATTTTACAGATGATGAAACTGAGAAAAGAAGAAGTTAAGTAACCTGCCCAAGTTCACTGGACTTGAGTATGGCAGAGCTGGGATTCACATTCAGGTGGTGTGGCTTCGGAATCCTCGTCCTTAAACACGCTGCTGTGCGCCCTGTCTACAGCTTTCATCTTATGCTCTGTTATCACCACAGTAAAGCAGAATTCCAATTATATAGCTTGTTTACTCCCAAACCTTTACAGACCATTTTTTTGAATCCAAATGAAGTTTGAACATTTAGACCCTGTTATTAGAGTTCTTCCTTGGTATATTTCTGACCCACATTTTCAGCCTTGGATCCCCATCCCCTGCATGGACCTAATTCTCTTACCAACAGCTCCTTCACAAGTTCTTGTCTCCATATCTTTGCAGGAAGCTCTCCTGCTATCTCCATGGAGAACATTTCCCGTCCTCCAGAACCTACTACAAATGCCTCCTTCGTCATAAATTTCCTTTATGTCCACAACTCTTCATTTGAACACTCGGAGCACCTTCTTTATGTTTCCCTTGTAATTTATTACACTTTAAAAATATATTTATTTCATAGAATCATAAACATACAATTTTAGAGCTGAAATGGCCTCTAATGATCATCTAGCCCAACAGTTCTCATTCCATAAAAAAACTAATCAGGCAAAATTAACTATTTTAATTGGAACAATTCAGTGGCATTTAGTACATTTACGATGTCGTGCAACCACCATTTCTAGCTACTTCCAAAACATTTCCACCGCTCCAGAGTAAAACCCTGTACCCATTCAGCAGTTTCTCCCTAGTGTCTGACCTAACCTCTATCAGTCACCAGCCTGTGTTTGGCCCATGTGGATTTCTCTCTCCTGGATATCACTGCTATGGTTTGGATATGGTTTGTTTGATTGCACCAAAGCTCATATTGAAATCTGATTGCCAGAAAGGAAGTGTCATGACTCTTCTGCAGCCAGAGTTATTGCCGTATATTCACGAGGGGCCTAATGGGAGGTGTCTGGGTTATGGTGCCAGATCCCTTATGATGGCTTGGTGCTGTTCTCGCAGTACTGAGTTCTCAACTATTGCAAGACTCATAGATTAGTTCCCAACAGAGGGGGTTGTTATAAGCAAGGATGTCCCCAGCTTTCCCCTCTTTGCATGTGTCTCCTTCCCCTTTGACCCTCCCTGTCATGTTGTGAGGCAGCACAAAAGCTCTTGCCAGAAGCAGAATCATGAGTTTCTCAGCCTGTAACTGTGGGCTCAAAAAAAAAAAAAAAAAAAAAAAACAACCTCTTTTCTTTATGATTATCCAGTCTCAGGTATTATTTTAGCAAAAATTATACTAAGACAGTCACACAATAGAGTCATGCAACATGTGGTCTTTTGTGTCTGGCTTCTGTCCCTTTGCCTAATGTTTTGGAGGTTCATCTACATTGTACCATATATCAGTTCATTTCTTTTTATGGCTGAATAATCTACTGCATGTACACACCACAAGCTGTTTATGCTTTCATCTATTGATGGACATTTGGGCTATTTCCACTTTTTGGCTATTGTGAATAGTGCTATTGTGGAACACATGTTTGGAGCTGCCTACTCTGCCATTTTGCTGACATCCAGCCTCATTCCTTTTTCAAATGAATTTTCTTAGAGGCCAGATGTATAAAATAGACAGAAATAGACCTTCTCTGGTTGAAGCCGACATGTGGTCCTTGTTCCTCAAGTCGGACCCCAGGGCCCTTCCATGGAATTCTCTGTGGAGCCCAATTTGAAGAATTCTGAATTAGTTGATCTCCTCCATATAATAAATCGATGAAGAAACTGAAGCCTAGACCCTGCACTAAAACCAAATACCCGGTTGGTGTCAAAATGTACCTTCATCCCAATATTTTTACTTAACAAGAACATGATGTAGCAGGAATTTACGAAATTGGGATTAGATGACATCTTTTCAAGATACATAATTTATAATAAATATCACAAACCTTTGTTCAGGAAGACTTACAGAAAACCCAAGAAATAAAACCTGACCTCCTAAACTAACTCTCACAAATATGCTTTTCTTTTATTATGAGAGATTTACATACTTTATTCTGTGGAAGTGGTTAAATCTATAATACAGTACAATACAATACCTAGATTTATATTGGAACCACTAAGAGAAACTTAAAAAGTTCTGATGTCTGGCTTCAACCTGAGCCCAGTTAAAGGAGAATTTCTGGGGGTGGGGACCAGGCATCAAAATTGAAAAAGATCTCCCCAGGTGATTTTAATGTGCAGGCAGCTTGAGGATCTCTGGCTTTGCTGCAAACACATTATACTTGCTCACCCTCCCTGGGTTTTCAGCTTTCCCTTTTTGTGAGGCCAAGCTTATGTGCCACAGGACATTCTGTGCTATTTCAGTTCATACTGCTCTCACCCTTCTTGAAAGAAGTGGTACATTTGTGAGTTTCACTTATTCTTCTTTTAATCACATGCTGGCAAGCATTTTTTCTTGACTCTTGCACATGTTCGCCTCGTGTCCCAACTAGAATACAAGGTCTTGGTGATCAGGAATAGAATATGTTCTCTCTCTCTCTTTCTCTCTCTCTTTTTCCCCTCTTTTCCTCGCTCCCCTTCTCACTTCTAAGCTACTAGTCCCAAGACCTGTGTTTCTTTGTTATTAAATCACAGTTATCCTGCTATTGATCTAAAGCTGAAGCAGAATGTATTTATGGGATAGTTCTAAGACTAAATGTGATGCAAAGTGAATGTGAATGTTCTTTGGAAAGCATGACTTACTATGTACACACCAGAGATCATACTGCTATTGTAGCTAGGAAGAAAAACAATCATCTGTATTTTTGCTTCTTAGGAATTATACTATAGGGAATTATTGAAGAAAGAAGGATTTCAACTATCTTTTAGGTTTAACTCCAATTGGCTTCAACAAAAAAGGACACTGATATTTTATGATTATCAGGGGATTCACATATCTCATTTAATCCTTGCCACAGTTTGTTAGGGGTTACCTACATTTTATAACTGAAAAAATATGTAAATGTTTAATGCCCCAGTTCTAAGTGGTATAGTTTGAACCCAGGTTTGCCCCATTCTAAAATCCATACCATTTTATCCTGCCCATATGTTTCTTTAATTTTAAGATTTAGAGTGCATAACAGTGACAATTGTGTGGTTAGGATTTCTTATTCCAAGTTGTATAGAATTGACACGGTAGAAAAGGGTGCATTTTCATGGAATAGGAAAAAATGAATTTCCTGCAAAATAAATACAAATGGGACTAAAAGATTGAGTGGTCTTGGTGGAGAATTATCTTCTCTTGACACAGGTTCACCATCCACAACTCAGATTTCCCTTATAGAGTGGTCCTTGAGACATGAGCCTTCTGCCTTTTCCCACTCTTTCTATGAGTCTACTTGTTGCATCTGGTATTCAATGCGCAGAGGGGAAAAGCAAGGAATAATAAGAGAAAAATAAATTGTAACTGTAGTTCTGACTACCTCTGTTTGCTTTAAGTCTAGAGATTCTGGCCAGTCTTTGAACAGGAAACTTAATAGCTACTCATCTATAGTGACTGGAAAGACTCCAGGATGACCTCCTTATCAAAAATATTTCGCCAAAAGCCCCAGAATTCCCAAACTAGGCACATATCTGTAGCTCTTGGAAGGTTTGGAGGGATCCAAAGAGTATCTAATAGAAATAAAATGGCTTTGAAAGGGCTGGCAACTCAAGCTGATCATGACGGGAACCAGGATGAGGCAGGAACATCAAGCAAAGCCTTCATTAAAGAGCAGAGGCAAAAAGTGACTAGGACTGAAGACTCACTCCTCCATGTCCACCCCAATCAATCCTAGACATTACATCCTCCGATAAGACTGGCTGAGAGCCACATGCAGTGAACAGCTCACTCCAGACCCTCCTTGAATGGGCAACTCTTGAGCAACCAAGACCAGATCAAAACACTCCTTCTTAGGTCCAGACTCCTCAAACAATCCTTCCTAGCAGGGTAATGAATAGGAGGCTTCTGGCAAGCACCTGAGGGCCAACTCCTGTCTTTCAGACTTGGGTTTCAGGAAACAGCTTGGGAGGATGCTATCCAGGCCTAAGTAACTCCTGGGACTTGTCTTGGAATCCGTGGGAGAGCGGAGGCTGAGAGGGATTAAAGCTGCCCTGAAACCCTGTAGCCTGAGGGGAATTTGGGAGTGAAAGAGGAGGGGGTAGATCAGCTCAGCTGCTTCACCTTCCCAGATAATCCATCACTGCCACTGTAGCTGCAGGAAAGCAATCCCACAAACTGTCTGCCTGGAAGGAAGGATAACCTGCCGCGGGCTTTTATTTTCAGTTGAATTATAACACTTACCTTCTCATATGGCCTTTCATCAAGAGGTTTAAGTGTTTTTCTTTCTGTGGGTCTTACTGACCACGTTTCCCCCATTCATTATCAGCATAAGGGTCTGCCAGGCTGAACCCATGTGCAGCCCTCCCCTCCCCCAATTCCCCATCCCCCGGGGGCTCCTTAGCAGCAACAATTTTCTAATTCAGAACAGACTCTCCTCTGAGCAATTGATCTTACACGTACATTACAACTGGCTTTAACAAGAGTTACCAAAGGCAGGGATTTCAGAAACAAGATGTGAACTCTCCCCAAAAAATGGGGACAATAAATACCTCCAATATCTTCACATTTACATGTAGTATTTGACTCTGTGCCTTGGGAATTTTCTGTGTGGCTGGGGCTAGGCGGAAAGGTAGCCTGGGAGTTTGGAGTCATTTGAAGATGATCATTAATAGGCTTGTTACCTTTAGGGGACAACTGTGGCTTGTTTAGGGCCAGTAGAGTATGGGCTCCTGAAATCAGAATTCCTATATTCTAGTATTGGCTTATCATCG